>NC_068360.1:32642490-32894990 GCF_020536995.1 Dreissena polymorpha
CATTGAACCGTATACGGTATTTCGATTAAAATACATAATCTCAGAAAAGTGCATAAAAATCACGGAAAAGGTAAGTTTTTAAATTCTTCTTAAAAGATTCTAAGGAATTCGATTGTCTAAGATCCTGAGGCAAGGAATTCCAAAGTTTTGGCCCAGCTGTACTGAAGCTCCTGTCACTAAATGTCTTTCGCTTATTGAACGGAACGTCATATGAGGCCATGTTAATGCCGCATGACCGCAGGCCTTGTCTGTTTGGAATCTGTTTTGTGAGAAGTTCAGTGAGGTAAGTCGGGGCCTCATCATTAGAGCACTTGTACACGAACGTAAGTAGTTTAAAGATTATCCTTGCTTTGATCGGCAACCAGTGCAACTCATATAGCGCTTGCTTCGAACTGTCGAACTTGCTTCGTTGTAAAACCAATTTGGCGCACATATTCTGTATTCGTTGCATTTTATTGATTTCGCACTCTGCCACACCATACAGAATTACGTTACAATAGTCAAGGTGTGATAGAACAAGGGAAACAATGAGAATTTCTGCGGACTGTCTTGTGAGATACTTTCTTATGCTTTTAATCCTTAAATAGTTTAACATGGCAGAACGACATTTCATTGATACATGTTTTTTGAAACTAAGGGATTCGTCAAGGAATGCACCGAGGTACCGAATAAAGATGAAATAAAGTCCAATCGAGACGGGATGTTCCAACTGAACACACTGACTTGCAAAAATACACCCACACTTTTCACGTGGCGTTGAATATGTCTGCATAGTTTTCGCCTGCTTTTTACTGAGACAAAGAAACAGCAGAAATAAACGAAGCGCTTTTTATTTGAAACTAGAATTTGTTTATGTCGCGTTAACATTAAAAGCGTGTTTCGGATTACAAATTTATTTATGGGAGACGCGGGGGGGGGGGGGGCTATGGTTTCCCCGTTTTAGGTTTTGTCATGTCTGATACTGGCGAGACTTCTACACCTGTAAGGATTCAGGGGACAATATGTGTTTTACGTTTAATATTTTTATATGATTGGAAATCGTCCGGAATAGTCAAATGAAATATCTTAACGTAGTATCAGCGTGAAGCAAGGCTAGCATCGTTTTTAATAAAATATTATTAATACAAACATAATGATAAAATTTGTTTCATGTATTGAATGAAACATCTTTGTATATGGATGTGCACGAATCATTTGTTAATAAAACTCCCGATATTTTACGCGCTAACTTTAATTATAAAACAAGAACTTAAAGATTTTATGGGTAAGTTCGTTTTTATGCTTACTGTCAGTACATCCTTTGTGTTTAAACATGAGTTGAATCCTTACACAAAAGTGTGACAAGCAATACTTTTGCAGTTGCCACCAACGATTTAAAGATTGCAATAAGAGTTATATACGCTTTTCCAGGACAATAATAATGCCTTCTACTTTAGTTTGAATTGATTTCATTATATTGTCAGCCTCTGATTTTCGACAGTGTGTAAATTGTTAAAAAAGGTTGACTAAGATTAATTCTACTTAAAAAGGTCAAGCCATATTGAACACTCTGAATGGTCTTAAGAAGTCAACAAGAGAGTTGATACAAAATTGAATTTATTGCACGAATGGCCAATACATTTATTGAAATCTATTGAAAGTGTATGATAAGAAAATGTTATTTAATATTGTCGCCGGCATTGTTTTATTGCTTAAGTTTCTTACAGTATTTTTATTTATATCACACACTTTTAGATTATTAATCCTTTAAATAATGCTTCACAATAGTAGCAATCACTCTAATTTGTTATTAATTGTATGTACATATATATGTTTTGTACAACGCCATTGAATTTAATTATATAAATAGGCGTTTCATCAAATAAGCAAGTTTCAAGAAAATATTACTGCATGAACGCTTTACACAAAGATGGAACAGTCTTCAAACAAACAGTTGAACAAAAAAGATAAAAAAACAACGAATATATTACAAAACAAAACATATTACAAAGGCAAATAATAAAACACTGAACAATACAAGCGTTTAGATACCACACGGACTTAAAGTTCGGAAACCTTCAAATAACATGTATGTTTTTCAGTTCTGGAATGATACAAATTAAATTCTTTAAAAGTACTTCTAAAATCACAAAACACGTGTCTTTTTAATTTAAACAATCATAAACCAAGATTCAAAATGGAATTCTTAGAACTAATTGTGCCGTAAAATATTAGTTTAAAGAAGAACAATACCATAAGCACATTTTAAAACGAACGATATATTGATGGACAAACTATCAAAAGAACTACACCATTTGCCTTGATTCATATTCAAATGTTATATTATAATATGTGTTTTTGTAGACGTATGCATGAATGGAAAAATATTGGGAAGACTGTCTGTACTTCTTCCTTATGTCATTCTTTTATGTATGACATATTAAATGTTTAGTTTTTGTCGCCAATGCATAACTATTAGTATTTTTAAATTATGTGTATGACTTTTGTGAAAGATAAACTTGCATTATTCAAAACATTAAGTTTGGGTTATCTATACATTGTATTTACAGCATACAACATACGCAAATACGACATTATACCGACATAATATTTTGCAAAGCATCAATAAAAAAATATGACAAAGAACTGAAATCATTATACATATACATACATCGGAATCCATAAAAAGCGTGTTACGCAGATAAATAACGAAATTTAATTGAAAACGGTTCATATAACAAAAACAATTGCCATATTAAAACAAATGCCAACGAAAATACGTTATGTTCAAAACAGCTTAACCGTATAACTGCCAAGTTTAAAATGTTAATCATCGATAGAGTAAACGGAAGTGTTTGTTTAATACGGTGCTATCATCTGGTTAGAATTAACCAATCTAGTTTATTAAAAGTCCTTTACATCTTCCTGTGCAATTTGTAACGTTCGATTGAATTATTTACTGGGAAAGCCACTGGTTCTATCTTGACCTTTGGAGTATTCCAACCTTCGTCTTCCAGCTCAGACAAAATTCAGTTTATATACATACCGTTTCAGTAACGTTTACAAAAACCCATCATCGAATTGCGCGTCGTAGTCCTCCCGCGACTTTTTATGAGATAAAGCTGCCAGGAAATCAGGCGGACCGGTTTCTTTGGTCGGCGTCGGCGTCAGCAAGATCTTTTGATTGACAGAGTGAATGTTTTCCGATGTAGTAGAGTTGATGCTCGTGGTCCGACTGCGAATAGTATTCCTGCTGATGACAGATCCTGTTCGTGTTTTGGACGATCGGATGCTTTCGGGTTTGATGGTACCCTGGTGCGAATTCAAGCTCTGGTTTTGCTTGAAACACCCGAACGTAAATACGTGGATGAGAACTTGGCGAAAGTCGCTCATCATAGTGCAGAAGATCCAAAAGTTAGCGTGAAAACTGACAAGCAATGCGATTTCATAACATGACGTCATGATATGATGCGTCTCGACATCGAGAATTCCAAGCTCAGGAATGTAAATGACAAGTAGAAAGTACATCCTGTATATTCCATGGGGAATCTCTGGCACAAGGAAGCAGATAACAATCAACACTGCTGTGATGGTGATTATTCTGTCTCTGGAGATTCGTTTCTGGATTGTTGTTTGCGACAGAACGGATGAAGCACTTCGTTGGGCCTTTTGCAGCGTAATTAGGGTCTTGATTGTCAATCCTATAAGTAAAGACGCTGGAAGAAAGTGCTGGAAAATGACGCAGATCCACAAATACAAGCAGGAATCTTTGCAAGGATCTTCTGTTTCCCATTCGCAATCTTTTTGGTCGGTGAAATTGTGAGTAATTGCATTGATCAGTTGGTAAATATGCAGTACAAATGACAGCATGTACATGATGACAATGGCTGCAAATGTCTTCCAGAACGTACATATGCGGTCGGAAATGAATGGATGACAAACGCAGAGGTACCGTTGGATTCCCAAGAAAACAGTCTGCCATATGGATGCGGTATGGAACGAAATTGAGATGAAGAGTTTCCAGACCATGAACGTGTTGCATGCTACCGCCGATACTTCATCGATGCCTGGAATGTATACGTTGAACGAGTTCGGAAGTAACGAAATGCCGGTCAACGTGTCAGATAGGGCGATGCTCACAAACAGCAAAGTAGTTGACTTGACACGCCCTTTACCCGACAGAAAAAAGCCCACGACAAATATATTTGCAAGCGCCATGAAAATAACAATAATGGGTCGTACAAGACCAAGTGTAACGTCTTCGAACTCGAAAGCTGTCAGGTAGTATGTGTCATAATAATCGTCGTCGTATTCGTAGGCCCCTGTCACAGAATTGTCCAAGACCATCGAAGTTACCAGCGAATCATTGAACAACTCCTCATGTATATAATCACCCGATGTAAAACCATCTGAAGAACAATTCAGGCAGTCATTAAATGTACTGCCTTCCGAAGATGACTCCAGATCCAATTCTTCCAGTCGTGAATTCATTGTTTCCTTCGCATCTTAAACCATCTCATTATTGTTATGATTTGTTGTCGTTGTCAATATTCTCTTAATACCACACGATTATGCGTTTTACTTTAAACAATTTATGTTCGCTTTGTTAGTCACTGCTGACAGGTAATCTGATCACTTCGAATAAAGATGCCAAGCTTTAACACTAGCAAAGTTAACTTTAATGAGGTTATCATGCCCTCAGCCGCAGCGCTTATTGCGTTTATATCAATTTATGAATGATTTAGATCTCCAGCAACAGTCGAACTGTTTAGAAGCGTTTGAAAGACTGATTCTCCAGAGTGGATACATGCTCAAATTAATCTTCCTTAATCATGACAATAAACAATGGAATGGTGCGAGCGTCCATTGTCCATCAATAGACTTACTGGAAGCATTTCAATGGCTTCGTACCTTAACATGAATCATAATATCTAGAACCGAAAGACACTGCATTCTAAAACTAAAATAAAACAAAAAACATGAATTAATAAATACAACATGTATCTGACTTCGCAAACATTAAGATGATTTTCATACGACACTTTTATCAAAAATACTGATATCATGTTTTATTTGTTTAAGTATGAAGCATCTATTTTGGCGATCTTCATAACATTATATTCCTCAAAAGGGTCTTTAAGATTTTAAAATAATTGCACACAAAACAGTTAAACTATATACAATTGATAGTTACATTATATTTAATCTAATGTGTTTTGTAGTATATACATTGACTTTTATTAAATATTGAATTAATTTAAACCAGATTGCTTATGCGTAGCGTAATTTTAGAATTTTGCATCATTTAACAATTATTTATGAATACTAAATAAAGTATATGTAAAGAGGAGCTTCTTTTAAAAGCCGTTTTGTATTCCCTCTCAGAAGCAAAGTGAACATGGCTATGTGCAAACAGTATAAAACCAGAATAGCCTGCGAGTAACTCAAAGTCTGTTCAGGTGTTATGCAGTTTGCTGAGCCTCAGTATCTAAGGGTTTGAAATGAAGCCTTTAAAAAATGAATTTAGTAACAAATGTCTTAAATTTAATTTAATTTTTTAAGGCGGCGTTAACAAATGCGTCAAAATATGTATCTTAGTGGTAAAGGGTTAAATTAAATGCCCTTTTGATGAGCCTCTGTTTCGCAGTGTTTGGAGAGTAACAAGTGTGTACTAAGCAGGAAATAATATCTTTAAGAAGCTAACTTAATTAAAACAATCGCATGTATGCTTATTGACAATGGAAAGTAATTCATGACAGCTAATCCCGGGCTTACACTGATGCTAAAACGATTATGTCTGTTAGTACCCCGTAATCACGCCCTTGTAGCTCGTGAAGATTCGCGTCTTCCTTAGCGCGTCGTGCAACGGATTGGTAGAAGTAGAAAACGACTTAAACACTTAATACTAATTTCAACAACTTCCCACAGAAGTGTCTTTTAATGTAAAATGTTCAATGAGGAAGCATTACACAGTCACGGCGGGATATTACTCATAAGATATTTTACGCAAAATGCATAAATGGTAACTGACTACCATGATTTTCGTTTATCCTACCGAATGTGCGGGTCTTATATGAATTTTTATCGGTTTTAAATAAAACACTGAAATAAGACCCTAGGACATCGCATAAATACAAAATTGTATTTACCTTAAATCATCAGAAACTTCGTCAAGTTCAGTTGGTAAATTGTTTAGATACATATCCAAGGATCGAGAGTTCAATTCTCGGCCCGATCAAGTATCAAGTGTGGGGATTGTTCATTGAATAATTTCAACAGTCATTCACAACCAAACGACTGATTAAAAAAATACTTGCATATGGACCGCGCTCTGTGAAAAGGAGTCTTAATGCACGTGCGTAAAGTGTCGTCCCAGATTAGCCTGTGCAGTCCGCACCGTTAATCAGAGACTACACTTTCCGCTTTCATTGAATTGTTCGTTTAAAGGAAGACTGTTCATGACAAAAATCAAGTTTAGGCGGATCACTTTCAAAATAAGAAGAACACTGAAAATGTATTGAACTATTATTGAACATTTGTCATGATGCAATTTAGGTAAAATAGAAGCCTCCGCACTACTGTTATACTGGCGTACTTCGCATGTTCGATATGAATTAAAGAAGGCTTGAATTTTCCTACCGCATCTTAGCGGAGTCTTACAGACCATGCCCTCCAGAAACTCACATCTTAGCAGCATTTTTTTCAAAATCATTTAACTATAACAGTGATATGTAAATACCATATATATTATGTTTAAAAACATCTTGCTAATTTGCGTTGTGTGGACATACATTAATGATTGAAACTGAGAAGGTTTGGACATACGTTCATGATTGCAACTGAGAAGCTCTGGACAAAAGTTAATGATTGAAACTGAGAAGGTATAAACATAAGTTCATGATTGCAACTAAGAAGCTCTGAGCATAAGTTTATGATTGAAACAGAGAATTTCTTGACATAAGTTCATGATTGAAACTGAGAAGCTCTGGACATAAGTTAATGATTGAAACTGAGAAGCTCTGGACATAAGTTAATGATTGAAACTGAGAAGCCCTAGACATAAGTTAATTATTGAAACTGAGAAGCTCTGGGCATAAGTTAATGATTGAAACTGAGAAGCTCTGGACATAAGTTAATGATTGAAACTAAGAAGCTCTGGACATAAGTTAATTATTGAAACTGAGAAGCTCTGGACATAAGTTAATGATTGAAACTAAGAAGCTCTGGACATAAGTTAATGATTAAAACTGAGAAGCTCTGGACATAAGTTAATTATTGAAACTGAGAAGCTCTGGACATAAGTTAATGACTGAAACTAAGAAGCTCTTGACATAAGTTAATGATTGAAACTGAGAAGCTCTGGACATAAGTTAATGATTGAAACTAAGAAGCTCTGGACATAAGTTAATTATTGAAACCGAGAAGCTCTGGACATGAGTTAATGATTGAAACTAAAAAGCTCTGGACATAAGTTAATTATTAAAACCGAGAAGCTCTGGACATGAGTTAATGATTGAAACTAAAAAGCTCTGGACATAAAGTTAATGATTGATACTGAGAAGCTCTGGACATAAGTTAATGATTGATACTGAGAAGCTCTGGAAATAAGTTAATAATTAAAACTGAGAAGCTTTGGACATAAGTTAATGATTGAAACTGAGAAGCTCTGGACATGAGTTCATGATTGATACTGAGAAGCTCTGGACATAAGTTAATGACTGAAACTAAGAAGCTCTGGACATAAGTCAATGATTGAAACTAAGAATCTCTGGTCATAAGTTTATGACTGTAATTGAGAAGCTCTGTACATAAGGTAATGTATAAAACTGAGAAGCTCTGGACAAAAGGTTAATGATTGATACTGAGAAGCTCTGGACATAAGTTAATGATTAAAACTAAAGAGCTATGGACATAAGTTAATGATTTTAACTGAGAAGTTCTGGACAAACGTTAATGATTGATACTGAGAAGCTCTGGACATAAGTTAATGACTGAAACTAAGAAGTTCTGGACATAAGTTAATGACTGAAACTAAGAAGATCTGGACATAAGTTAATTATTGAAACTAAGAAGCTCTGGACAAACGTTAATGATTGATACTGAGAAGCTCTGGACATAAGTCAATGATTGAAACTAAGAATCTCTGGACAAACGTTAATGATTGATACTGAGAAGCTCTGGACATAAGTTAATGACTGAAACTAAGATGCTCTGGACATAAGTCAATGATTGAAACTAAGAAGCTCTGGACAAACGTTTATGATTCAGACTGAGAAGCTCTGGACATAAGTTAATGACTGAAACTAAGAAGCTCTGGACATAAGTTAACGATTGAAACTAAGAAGTTCTGAACATAAGTTTCTTATTGAAACTGAAAAGTTCTGGACATAAGTTAATGATTGAAACTAAGAAATTTTGGACATAAGTTGATGACTGAAACTGATCGGCCTATGAGAATTTATCGTAAATACCAATTCTGATAAAAACTACTTTATCAATGTACAATGTACATATAAATCGCTCCGATGAAGATGAATGTCACGTGGTGCTTCTATGTTATCTGCGACGAAATTAGACAGGAAGTATTTGTCGCCTAATGGTTAAACTTTCAAAGCCTCAATACGTTTCATGAACTAATGTCTTCCCAAACTAATGAACATGAACACGTATTGATAAGAGCTAAATTTGTTTAATTGTGTTTCAGAACAATGAATATTAGACTCATACTGACGCTTGTGTTCATAAAATGTTTTCATAAAAAGTGGCGAATAAAACAGCAATACATCAGATGTTAAACCATGATATTTGTAAAGTATGAAGTTTTATGAAGACAAAATAGCAAGTTGATTCTAAAGTATTTTTGTGTTGGCTAGAATGAGATCCAACTTTACTAAATGAGATAAAAACAATAAAAAACAAACAAATTGAGAATATTTCTAATTTTTGTTTCATCAACGTGTTGACGCACATATAACAATCATTGCAAAATGAAGACAAATAATTTTACATTGCTTTATGGAATGATCCAATATTACCAAAATTAATGATTAAATATGCATTTAATTTGAAACAAAGCTGATCACTATTGTTATTTGAAGGTAACATCATTTATAATAACCAGTATAGCCTTATTTAAATCTAGTATATAAGTTTTATTTCTTAATGCCTAAATATAAACTATGAAATCTATAATGAAGTTGTCGATGGTCATCCTACCATTTTATCGAGGTTTGCTAACGCCTTCCGTAGTGCAAAATACACGATGAGTACCAATTTACCCCACTTGGAAAACAACGTCAATCGCAATTGTTTAGCACTGAACACCGAACCACTACATACACGTACTATGAACTTTCACAATGTAACAATAATATACATTTGGGATGTGCAAGAGGACTACTAAGCTCTCATTACCACTTCATGGGGGTTCGATTGCCCTCCAGTTCCATTTGTTTTCATACTCTATAGCAAATTCAAGTCGAGTTGTGCTTTATTCAGTTCGCTTCATAGTCTGCAAGTTGTACTGGATTCATTGTATCTTTATATTCGTATTAATTATCTAATTAACGACGTTTAGTATCGTATTAGACATAGTGTAAGCCGGTGATTATATATGTGAGCACCAAAATGCCAGTTATCGAGCCAGCCAAGGTCTTTCTCAATTATTGTTGATTTGTGTTTGGGCTGAATACCAATATATGTTACGACAATCATTCGTGCAATCATAAAGAAAAGAAGCATGACAACAGTTGTGACCAACATGTTAGATGTTATTCATTTTAATAATAAACAATTACTAGTCGATACTTGATGTCCAAAGTTCTTCGCGTGCACGTTACAATTGTTTTTTTTTCCTTTTCCTTTTGATTGGCAACATCATGCAGATGATAATTATCTGGTTTGACTAAACACGTTGGTGATGTATGCATGCTGGAAGGGAAGTATGTTATATATGTGTTATAACACTTTCACGCGTCCTATCTTCCTGTAAGTGTTCGGGTAGACATGGTAGTGTTCGGGTAGACATTGTAGTGTCTGCACTTTCATGCGTGCTACCTTCCTGTTAGTGTGCGGTTAGACATGGTAGTGTTCAGGTAGACATGGTAGTGTTCGGGTAGACATGGTAGTGTTCGGGTAGACATGGTTGTGTTCGGGTAGACATGGTAATGTTCGGGTAGACATGGTAGTGTTCGGGTAGACATTGTAGTGTCTGCACTTTCACGCGTGCTATCTTCCTTTTAGTGTTCGGGTAGACATGGTAGTGTTCGGGTAGACATGGTAGTGTTCGGGTAGACATGGTAGTGTTCGGGTAGACATGGTAGTGTTCGGGTAGACATGGTAGTGTTCGGGTAGACATGGTAGTGTTCGGGTAGACATGGTTGTGTTCAGGTATTCATGGTAGTGTTCAGGTAGACATGGTAGTGTTCGGGTAGACATGGTAGTGTTTTGGTAGACATGGTAGTGTTCGTGTAGACATGGTAGTGTTCGGGAAGACATGGCAGTGTTCAGGTATTCATGGTAGTGTTCAGGTAGACATGGTAGTGTTCAGGTATTCATGGTAGTGTTCAGGTAGACATGGCAGTGTTCAGGTAGACATGGTAGTGTTCAGGTAGACATGGTAGTGTTCAGGTATTCATGGTAGTGTTCAGGTAGACATGGTAGTGTTCAGGTAGACATGGTAGTGTTCAGGTAGACATGGCAGTACTCGGGTACACATGTTAATGTCTGAAACAATTGGAGTGTTGACCCATTAGTCTCAAATATAACATCAAAACATTAAACATGTATTATTGCTTTAAATGTTATGTTTTCTTGCCACTGACCTTCAGCAAATAACACAACAAATATGCAAATTTTTGAAATATTGATATAACCATCAATATGTTCAGTATGAACATAAACGACAGCAATTACATTGAGCCGCGTTCTGTGAAAACTGGGCTAAATGCATATGCGTAAAGTGTCATCTCAGATTAGCCTGTGCAGTCCTCTCAGGCTAATCAGGGACGACACTTACCGTGTGTATGGAATTTCAAGGAAGTCCCTCCTTACCGAATATCAAGTTTAGACGGAAAGTGTCGTCCCTGATAAGCCTGTGTGGACTGCACAGGCTAATCTGGGATGACACTTTACGCACATGAATTAAGCCCAGTTGTTTCAGAATAAGGCTCATTTCAATTTGCTTTTTAATGCATTAAACGATCTTAGTTTGGTCGACCGGAAACGTGTATGATCAAACATGTAAAAATATCATCTATGATTATGTAACATAATATACTTTACCGTATGAAACAAATTGTTGGATTCCGGGATTTTCCGCTAAGCTTTCATGATGTATTAAATGATTTATTTTATTTTCTGAAATGTTTCATTCAATTTGGACACTTAAAGACGGAGACACGTCTTCGATACACATGTTTAAGTTAAATATGTCAAATCTCTAAAAAAAAATGATTCTGTATTTTCAACAAATTTACCAGATACTCAACGAGACTTAAGTGTATGTAATTTATACAAAACGATTTCTCCTACATGTTTGTCTTAGCAACAATGCTATATTTGAATTTCAGCAACGCTTAAATTTTACTTCCTTGCTAATTGTATAGCATATATTATTTCGCACTGTACTTATTTCATCATTCGGCGTGTATGTGGGTACCGTAATTATATATGTTAACCCATTTATGCCTAGCGTCTAGAAAAAAGGCCTTGGCAAACAGCGTAGACCCAGATGAGACGCCGCCTTATGCGGCGTCTCATCAGGGTCTGCGCTGTTTGCTTAAAGGAATTTCTATAAGAAATATTCTAAATATAGCAATAAGTATACTAGACATCCCTTATTTTGGAAATGAATTGATCCAATTGATACGGATGGGAAAGTCCACTAGGCATAAATGGATTAAAACTGTCATTGAGATAGCGACCACAAGTATTGTGGTATCTAAATCAGTCATATACTTTAAGTAAGTACTTAAAACTGGGCGTAAGGTGAGTTTGCTCTGATCATAAACTAATAAGTTATGCGATTGATTTTAAACGGACGTGTTATGATATTTATGACAAATATCATTAAATATTTCGAATAACACACCTACAATTTTCGCAATAGTCTAAAAATATTATAAAAACAAGAAACTTTAAGTTTGATAAAAGATTATGACCTTAATTCGAACACAGGACCTTCGAAATAAACAAGCAATTCAATACAACAGTCATACATTCGTTGATAAAGATGTTTTTTAAAAGTTATCTCTTTTAAACGGGTATTTTGCAAATTATCTATGAAAAGCGTACACAAGTTGCATTATTTGACTTATTTCATTTGATTTACCAAAAACAAATGCATATGTTTTATTTGTTTCTCAGTAATGACTATTCTTTGCCTGTTAAAAAAAAAAATACACGCCAGGCCCGTAGCCAGGGTTTTGAAAAGGGGGTGCGAATTTTTCTATCAACGAATGTATTTGAGCAACGAAGTGGTGTTCCCTTCCTGCAATCGGGGGTTTGAAGGTCCTTCTCCCTAGAAACATTTTGAAAATGAAACGTAAAACACTGCATTCTAGTGACATTTTATCTGTATTAAGAGACTGAAGTTGTAGAGCATTTTTATATGAAATTTCCCTTTCATTGACCATAATCAGTGACTAATCGACATGTATATGATATCCCATTACCGTTTTTATTTTAAAACCACCTTTATCGGCCAGTCACGGAAATACATTATAGTATACGGCGTTTAACCCGATGCTAATTATGCGCGCACACATATGCAACAACTCATTTATAGAAAGTTAAATCAACAATAAGAACAGTTTTTTTTTATCTGATTTTGGGGAAAGGGCATAGCCTTTTTTGAGGGGAAGAAAATCGCACGAAACGCCGGATTTTTGGGAAAAAATCGCGCAAAACGCCGGATTTCGGGAAAATAAGGAAAGTCTTAAATAATCAATTTTAAATATTTTACTGTTTTTAAAACAAATTCAATGCAACAGATAATTTAATAGTGCATTTTTTTATTATAGTTTTCTATATTCTACACTGGATCATGTTAACTTATATATTTAAAGGTTTTTTTTTTTTTTTTTTTTGGGGGGGGGGGGGGGGGTGATGAAATCTAGGGGAAAATTAACCAGCTGAGGGAAAAAAATCCGAGAGGAAAAGGTCGTTTTTCGGCGGGTCACAAAGAAGGAAAAAAACAAAAAAAAACAACATGAAGAACGATATAAAAATCATTATTTATTGGAATCTTAATAAAAGTAGTGTATTTTATCCTTCAAACATTTTACCATTCATTAGTCAAGCAAATAAAAAGGAAATATTTTACTTTTTTCTAAACAATTGTTTTTCTGCTATTATGGGTAATACAAGAGTGATAGAATGGCTCTAAACGTGCTAATAGTGTTTTTTTTACAACAGACACTGTTTAACAAAACTGGGTCATCTCTAATTTGCATCAATACCAGGGTGCAGGATCATGTGACTATTAATGGAAGTCAACACACCGGTAAGTGATGCTTTTTTTCCAAATAACTTTGTAATACAATTTTTCTTAAGAATTTTAACTAGTGCATAAAACATTGATTTTTAAGCTGCGTGTCTCAATGTGAAATACATCAGAATTACTTTATAGCATGTGTTCTTTTTTCAAATTTTGTATATATACTGCACAAATATCCTTCACGCAAATGGAATTTTTGTCACCGATTTCAGACGTATTCTCAAGGATCGGCACAAACTGCAAGAAAAACTGTCTTTTATGCACTACAGATTTTTGCAAATGTATTTCACTAACGTGACATATTTGTAAAAAATAATGTTTACATTCTGTCAAGCCCGTGTGTAAGTACCTGAAAACCAGGCTGATTTTGCACCCTGAATATTAAACAGAAACCAAATGGTAATACTGGTTACTTTTACTTTGTCAACTATTTTTAATAAATTAGTTATCTGTTTTATAAACGAATTTAAGAAACATATAAAACGTAAGGCTTCAGAAAGACCCTATAACCACAAACTACTGGCCCTTTGGTCTCAAAGTCCTTAAAAGTGCATACCAGGACATTGAAAAAAGGACGTATTTGCCCATTATGCTCAAGATCCTTCACAATTATTGAACATTTAACATTAAGGTTCACCTGATCAAATGTTGCTGTCAAAACTTCTATCGATTTCAGCAATGCTGTGGTTAAAAATTGTAAATAAAAATCACGGTCTACCTTGGAAATTACTTCATAGAGAAATTTATTATATGGTGAACTGTCGGTAGCCTATTGAATTCAACATTATTGTAACGCTTCAATGCGAAGACTCACTGGATTCAGGGAAAAGATAAATAACCGTTTATGCGTCGAATAAAGTTGGGTGTAACTTATAGTACACATTTTTTTACTTGTCAAAAAACATTGGGTGCGAACGCACCCAACGCACCCCCCCCCCCCCCCCTGGCTACGGGTATGCAGGCGTTGTTATCCAAATCTATGACATTTTTCCAAAAGTGTATTATGCCAAACTGTTTACAATAAACAATAATAACGCATGCACGTTTATGTACAAGTATATATACGTTGATCTTAACTGAATATTCCATGCATTTAAACCACATAAATACTCACAATGAATGAATATTTCGTAAAATGTTTCATAAAATAAAAATAACCCATACATTTCAACGCTTGATGTGGTCTGGTAACATTTACGAGCGAACGCGAGATCGGCTTCTGGAAGCTCCGAAAGCACGACGTAGTTCTCCGACGCTTCCCGAAGCTAATCTCGCGCTTGCTCGTAAATATTCGGATATCGTTGCGAGAAATCTTATGGTATATATAGTCACACAAAACATAAAAAGAGCATTTTGTATCTCGTTAAATCTACGTAAACATACCACACATAAAATTGCAATTTAGTCCATTGTTATAAGGAACACTGATTGTTTAGGAGTTTACTGTATTTTACGAAATATTTAACGAAGTATTGATGTCGCTTAAACATAGAAGAAAGGTGGCCACATCCTTTTGCAATGGAAGTAAAACTCAATACACAATTGATATGTATCCCTTAATTTACAAGAAATGTCACCAGAAATATGCTGTCAATGGGTGTTATTCATGCTTCAAAATTTTCGATTTACCTTTATATAATTGGTACAAACAATATTATTTTCTCGATGTACCCAATTTTAATCTGTTTGTTCATTTATTTCATTTGAATTTGATGTCCACGAGGAAAGATTTTTGCACAGTTATTTTTAGGTGAGTGAGAATTTAACCAGTTTAGACCCCTAATGTTTTGCATTGACCGGTCCAAGGCATCGATCCCATATTAAATCAATTCATGTTTATGGAATATGTTCTGTTATCAAATTAGTTTATTAGAACAAGATTTAATCTGGAGTTTAATTGTTGGAAATGCGTCGTTAATTTTAGGAAATATATAAATGTGCTTAAAATAAAGGTATAGCTTACATTCTGCAGTCATGAACGAACAAAACGTGTGCACGTTTTGCACCCACATTGAAGACACTCAACATGGATTTATTGCTGGGTTTTGCAATGATCATGGCTGTAAGATACATTAAATCATTTTTACACAATTTCTCTAACTTTATTTTTGGTGATTTTTCAATATGTTATGGTAGCCCATTTTAAGGTAGTGCGTTTCTCATAAATATGTGCCTGCATGAGATTTTCTTAAAGCTTTTTTATTTATCTAAACAAATTTTGTATTGCCCTTATAGTATTTACTCGCCATGAGGTTAACATGAAACTATTAATGGGACGTGTCAATGATAGTCCGATACAAATATTCTCACACGTAAATGGTGAAATACACAGTGTAGTTTTAAGTACAGTTGAAAACATATCCTATTTCTCACGGTAGCTCCGCCAAAGCAGTACCCAGCGATTATAATATAAGATACCATCTTTGCATATCGATGTACAAAGTTAAATTTGAAAGTAGCAAATATGACCTGCTCAAGATATCGTACCATTGATGCTTAATAGTTTATAATGCGATAGCTTTGATATGGCCCTCATGAATATTCCGTTGAATATAAAAACAAATTGTAGCTGGTTCTTCAGGTAGATAATAATATACTAGTATTCAATGATGGATATGGGAATTAGAAGAGACCATTTGAACGGTCGGAAATTTCCTGAACCGATTTCCCGATCGACAGGCTACTGGTAATAAATGTGTTATTTTCAAGTGCGATATTGAACGTATTGTATGTTAATGTTTACAAATCATGTGTACACTTATTGCTCCATCGTTTGAGAGTGAATTACTATATATATTACCATGTGTTATACAGGCACACCTTTACAGACCATTTATGCATACCGATACTGATCTGAACCATTAAAAATGCAAATAAATGTATATGAGATCATTTTTGTTTAATTTGAAGGAGTTTACGTACATGAAACTGAAAACAAAATAAACTTAAAATAATGACATTAACATCATCAAATGGATGTCGGTGGCACCGTGACATTCGATTTTTTGAGTTCATCATGAACATTTGGCAACATCGGAGTGCGTGACAACTGATACGCTATTGTTCATCTGTATCCCTTTCGGTTGAAGCAAATACGTGTGTATATTTGTTGACTAGCAAATTATAGACATATAGGCGATTTCCAAAAAGTATTACTCACACATTAGATATAAGTCCAATAATATTATTTTATTATCAGTTGAATGTGACTACAAAATGATTTGTTTGCGATATTACAAAATGTTCGTTTTAGACCAGCCGACTTTTATAAGATGTGTTTATTTTGTTGGTCAGGCAATTGCCATGACAACAGAATGGACACCGGTAAATAGTTGTATAAGTGTATGAGCTTTTTTCTGAAGACATTTTATTTTGTGTAGATGGCATTGACATTACATAAATTTTGCAAAGTAATTGTAAAATATACAGCTTACTTTTGGTCACCTGTTATAGCAGTTGTTACTCAGGAAGCCCTTACATTGAGTATTATATTCAATCTGCAGTTATTTCTCAAGGATTATCTATATTTTTTGTGACTTATATGTTTCGAACATACTGCTTTTCCGCGATAATTAATGACTCTACATTTTCTTATATTGTGTATTTTATCAGACTAATATTTTTAGTCTTAGAAATAGTATAGTAATTACGGTAAAAATGTTCTATAAATATATTGAAATTAATGCGCACTAAGTACACGGAAATAATAAACCCATCATGACACGAACTTAACTGAATACTGCAAAGCAAAATAAATAATTTATATGAAATACGAGTAGGGTATTTAAGTTTTATTGTCGTTGGTAAAATTAACACTGGATCTTAAATGCTGAAAGACAGAAGTAGATATTCAATAGTTGGTCGGTCGGTATTAAGTGTCCGCTCTCTAATTCAAGTTGTTTTCATCCAATCTTCACCAAACTTGGTCAGATGTTGTATCTAGATGATGTCTAGGTCAAGTTCGAATATGGGTCATGCCGGGTCAAAAACTAGGTCACGGTGTCACTTAGTACGTTTTAAACATTGATCATGGTGTCCGCTCTCTAATTCAAGTAGTTTTCATCTGAGCTTCACCAAACTTGGTCAGAAGTTGTATCTAGATGATGTCTAGGCCAAGTTCGAACATAGGTCATAACAGGTCAAAAACTAGGTCACAGAGTCACTTAGTGCATTTTAAACATTGAACATGGTGTCCGCTCTCTAATTCAAGTAGTTTTCATCCAATCTTCACCAAACTTGGTCAGACGTTGTATCTATATGATGTGTAGGTCAAGTTTGAATATGGGCCATGCCGGATCAAAAACTAGGACACGGGGTCACTTAGTACGTTATAAACATTGAGCACGCTGTTTTTTGTGAAGACAACATGCGCAATATTCTGTGTCAATGCGGCATGTGAGGGTATTCGTCACGCCTGTGGCAAAGCTCTAGTTAAAATTGAAAATACTATAATTTAAACCAATTACGTTCAAATTGAGTATTTTAGAAGTCAAAAAGACTCATTGAAGTGCGTCTTATAGAATCACTATTTGTGTTAAAACATACTTAAATTGTCATTTATATGATTATTACTAGATTTGTTAGCCTATGGGCTATCTGAAATAAGATTGGATATTCTGAACCTTTGTTGAGAAAAAAAGACATGGTAGTGGTATATGAGGAAGTTAATATTGTTTTTAGGTTAGCATTGCAATAGCCTATTACATCAATTATATCTATTGTGATTGTTTTCATTGATATTTCGGAATAAAAAAACAACTAGTATACTTCCAGAGATGTTTGAAATCGGAATGAAAAGACAACAACAATAAAACACTTTTTTTTGTAATTGCTCACTTATTAATTTGGCATTCATTTTCGTCGACAAAATAATATTATATAAGGTAATGATTTAATATTCTTTAATAGCTTTAGCGCTAAAACTTTTATTATAGAAGCACAGCATACCCATACTGTTTTCTTGGCTTGTCTAATCAATGACAAAAATATTATACCGGTAAATAATTTGTTACAATATTGGTAAATCAATGATCAATCAATCAATCAATCAATCAATCAATCAATCAATCAATCAATCAATCAATCAATCAATCAATCAATCAATCAATCAATCAATCAATCAATCAATCAATCAATCAATCAATCAATCAATCAATCACTTTTTAACCCGATACACTGGTATTATATTTTCCGGTCAAATGGTCGAGTTGTAGGTGTAAAACCATGGGCATAATTGTCAAATTGTAACCTCATTCATTGTGACAATTCGTAAACATTAAAAATTGGACTGAATGCATTAAATCATTTTAAGTTAAATATTTACATATATTTTTTAAATTTTAGGCTTATGATGATAAATGTCTCGTGTTATTTTAAAAATCTGCATGTGTAATTGACATTCAAAAACATGTGTTTTTAAACACGTATGTAAGTTGATGCACTTCCTTTATCCGATAATGTAATACATCTTGTCAGCTACGGGTATGTAATGTCTATGTGGTTTTCATTTTATTTATTGTGTTGTTCTTTCTTGCGATATTTATTGATTTTGAAATATTTTAGGTTTGATCAAGTCGCAACACTTTGTAACGTAATATTATTAAGATGACCGAATTATGAGATTTTAAGAGCTCATAATTGGAAATGAGAGGGAAATGAGTGTAACACTGATTTAAAGATTTAAAAGTATGGCACAAGTGGCATGCACTTAGAAGTTACGCGACAACTCGAATGAGAACATGAACAATTAAGAAAACACTTTAGTGCTGGCGAATCATTTTGTATACTGAAGCATCGTCTTCAAATATTTCAATACAGAATAATGAGTAGAGATTGCAAAACAAAACATCTATTTAATTTATGACAATATTTAGAATAATATAGCCTACTAGATTAGTATGGTATAATTATAATGGTCTTAGCGGGGCGAGTGGTTCACTATGAACTATATTCGGCGCAAATATTTGTTTTTCCAGAATTCTCAGTCTTGGTATAATAACAATTTATTTAAAATTTTTTACAAAACCAAGCACACTCAAAATCAACAAATATTTCGTACAATATTTCGAAAATAAAGTTAACACATAAATAATCAATGTCTATTATGGCAATAGACACAATTTCAACGCTAGATGTGATCTGGTAACATAGATTTAACGCGATACAAAATGCTCGTTTTTTGTGGCACAACATATTCCACGTGAATTTCCGGCTACGATATCAGAACATTTACGAGCAAACGCGAGATTGGCTTCGGGCATCTTCGGAAGCACGACGTTGTTCTCATGAATACGTTTTTCATCCGATGCTTCCCAAAGGAAGTCTCGTGTTTGTTCGTTAATGTTCGTATATCGTGGCGGGAACATAACATGAAATATATTGTCGCACAAAAAAATAATCAAAGCGCTGTAGGTGCTGTAGGCCTGGGGCTATATCTAGTGTGACGTAAAATGCATTTAGGATGTTTTGTCCGAATTTCTTCCTTTGTCCGAATTTATACGGATTGACCCTAGCGATTGAGTGCAGAAGATCAGAGACTGTAAGAAAAGACAATATTTGTGTATATACTACAGTGTACATAGACGGTGGAGGACTACACAATACTGGTTGTGGGAAAGATAACCTTTTGTTCAACTCTACAGATCTGGTAGAGGTTCGTCTACATAGGCGGTGAAGATATACAACACCAACAACATGGCCGCAAAAACTGTTATTGTTGGCGTCAAATAAATCACTTTCAATAGCCTAAAATAGCTTTCTATCACATAATTAATAGATCAGGAAAATACTCATACTTCCTTTCTAATGTGTATACAAAAGAAAATCCACTTAAGCACAAGTCTCACTATTGCCGGTAGAGCCCCGGTCTATCCCGGTTTGCTAGCGTCGGTCGACCGGCGAGAACCGGGATGATTCGTATAAAAATGTTTTAACGCGGTAACACTATTTCCCGTTGCCGCCCCGGTGGAAGCCGGTCAACAGTCCGACAGAGTCCCGGTCAACCCGGACTGGCTACGGTTTATCCCGGTGAAGCCCCGGCAATCAATAGTATGCAACAAAAGAAGACTTATACAAAGTAAATGGTATAACGCCTCACTGACTTAACAGTCGTCTAATTTTCAATTTTCATATCTCACATTCGGTATTATTTTTAATTTGCCAGTCTTTCGTCTAGTTAAAAAAGTCATGCCAGATTAAAATACTTACTTAATGAGGCATTGACAGTATTGTTTACAAAATTCATTTCTATATATTCTATACATATATATATATACTAAAAAAAACGCGATTCAACGGATCAAACTTTCGCACAATAATTTGAACAAACAAATACTATTCAAATATATGAATGTATAAATGAACAGCATAACCAAAACAGCTGAAATACTAAGGGAAAAAATAAAAAATCAATTTTCGTGCGTAAAAATTTGCGTAAGTTTCTAATACTCGTACATGCTTCAAAATGAATATCAATTTGTATTTACTATCAATTGCACTATGAACAACGGCAATACTAGCTTTCGATGTTAGCCGCAATGAAATATGTAGTTTTCTTTTGAGATAAAATCAAATCAACTTGATTATATTTAATGGATAACCAAAATATAAGATAATTACGATATGTGTGTGTGTGTGTGTGTGTTTGCAAGATATACATACTTTAAGCGGCTTAATTTTATCAAGAATAAATTAAAGTAAGCATAATTGATAATCTATGTAAGATGTAAATCGAGTCGGATTTGCAGTAGACCTTTTAAAAAAACATAACAAACGTGTAATCAATAAAATATGTACAATATTACATCATGCATAAATATTCATAGAACAAACGTACAAAATATCATACAAAGTATCAAAATACATAAATTGCAAAATACAGGATGAAGGTAAAAATGAACTCAAACCAGGGGTGTTTTACATATTTATAATGAAGTTCTGTTTAGAAAAGGTAATCAAACATATGCGAACAGGTTTTAAATCATACACGAGCATATGCTAGGTTTATAATAGTTTACTTATAACTGTTGTAGTGCTATTTCAAGTGATAACTAATCGTTCAGATGGTAATATGAACAGCTGATTTATTATTTCGTCGCCATCTCGTGAACCCGATGAGTTTTAAAAAAGACCTTACTACCTTACGATCAACCACAGTCCGTTATTCCAGGGTATTGCCAAGAATGCAATCAGTTACTCTCAATTAAAGTAGTTGCTAGGTAGCAAATCAGCTATATAAGAACTTGTGGTATATTCAAACTTCCCGTTTCAGGATCCGCAAGCGAACGCAATAACCACTGGTGCAAGGCAACTGTAAATACAAGAGTAATGTTTACACAAACACATCATCGTCTTGCGCGTCGTATTCCTCTTTAGACTTTTGTGTTGACACATAGGCCGAAAAATCGGGCGGACCAGTGTCTTTGGTCGGCGTAGGCGTCAGCAATATAATTTGATTGACAGCGTGGATGTTGTCCGATGTAGTGGAGTGGAGGCTAGTGGTTCGACTGAGAACAGTGTTCCTGCTTGTAACGGATCCTGTCCGCGCTTTGGACGATCGGAAACTGTCGCTCTTCATTGTCCCCTGGTACGAATTCAAACTCTGACGCCGTTTGAAGTTGTAACGCTTGAAACACCCTAACGTGAACACGTTGATAACCGATCTGCGAAAGTCGCACATCATCGTACAGTAAATCCAAAAGTTGGCGTGAAAGCTGACAATTAACGCGATCTCGTAGACCGAAAACATAATGTGATGTGTCTCGATACCGAGCTTTACACTCGTAGGTCTGTATATATCAATCAGGGTGTAGAGCTTGTAAATTCCGTAAGGAACTTCTGGAACAAGAAAACAGATGACAATCAACACTGCCGTGATTGTGATTATTCTGTCGCGGGAGCTCCGTTTCTTGTTCGTACTCTTTGACATAATGGACGAGGCTCTGCGCTGGGCCTTATGAAGAGTAATGAGGGTCTTGGTGGTCAGTCCTATAAGTAGGGACGCTGGCAGAAAATGCTGGAGAATAACGCAAATCCACAAATACAGGCAGGCATCTTCGCAAGGATGATCTGTTCTCCATTCACAATCATGCGATTGGGTGGTGTATTTGTGAGTACCTGCATTGATTGGCTGGTAAATATGCATCAGAAATGACAGCATGTATATGACAAGTACGGCTATACATGTCTTCCAAAAGGTGCATATGCGACCGGAAGTGAATGGATGACAAACGCAGAGGTATCGTTGGATTCCCAGGAAGACAGTCTGCCATACGGATGCGGTATGAAACGCCATTGAGATGTAAAGTTTCAAGACCATGTACGTGTTGCATTCCGATGCAGATAATCCATCAATTTCTGGAATGTATACGTTGAACGAGTTCGGAAGTAACGAAATGCCGGTCATCGAGTCGGAAAAGGCGATGCTCACAAACAGCAGGTTAGTTGACTTGCCGCGACCTTTGCTCGACAGAAAATAGCCCACGACAAACACATTTGCGAGAATCATAAATAAGATTAGTATAGTTCTAACCAGACCCAGTGTTATGACCTCAAAGTCGAAAAATGTCAGATAGTATACATCCGTATCTGCATAGTAACTCGTGTCGTTGTAATTCTCAAACGCGTAAGAGTTTTCATCCTTATATACATAGTCACTCGTTGTGTCGTTGTAATGCTCAGCCGCGTTATCTTTAGACATCAGTACGGAATCATTCGAAATCTTCGCATAATCAATGGCTGACATCGAGGATCCGTTGTTATCGTAAGCCGCAGTCGATGAATCATTTGAAATCATCGCAAAATCAAAATCACTGACAGATGCGTTAAATGCCATCATATAATCGGTTAAAATGCGTTGCGTGTGCGTTATCATCCGTATAACAATCGAAGTATTCAACGTATTCGCTCTCTTCCCAAACAGACTACTGAATATATCTTTTTGTGAAAATATCGTTGTCGTCCGCAGCTTTTAATTTTTACAATTTACGTTTTATTGGTCTAAATGTTTTTCTTTATTTATTTCCATGTGCATATTCCATAAAATACCTCATGATTATATGTTCTTCATAAAATAAACGAAAAAGCAATAAGTCTTCGTGTTGTTATTCGGTGCTGCAAAGCAATCTGATCACTTCGAATATAGATAACGTTATGACAAGCGATCACTTTTAGAAACTGCAATCCCACAAGAGTGTAATGTCCTCGTCCGCAGTGCTATTTCTTTGACATCAACTCCGCTTTTTTATCATGGTCTTTAAATATCTCCAGGGTATGTTAAACTGTTCCGAAGCTGGGCAACGACTGTGCCTTCCACGCGATTAAACTTCCGTATTAATGTTAATTAAAAATTGACCAATCAAAATTTATCAATGCACTTAAATGAAGCACTTCAATTACCTAGTACTAAATTGAATCTTAGTGTGTGTTATCACCACATTTCATTAAAACAGTATGTTAAATTCTTATATAAAATCAGGAATGCAGATTTCTTTTACAAAATGTAACTTCTCTCCCTTTTTCACATTGTGCATCTCCATAATTGATATCCTCTTTATGTTGTTTAAATATTTGATTTTCTAAAATGGTTCCAATCTGTAATTTGTTTTGTGTCGGGTTCTTTAAATGGGTCTTTTCTATATGTTCTTGACATTTTCGGACTGCCAATAATTGGTCATCAGTTATTACAAAAACACAAAAACAAAAAATATATAATGCGAAGCTTATTTAAAGAGTCGACATCTATAAGATTGATAGTGCGTATCTTTATTTACGAGCTGCATTCAATTTACCAGGATTGCGAACACAAAGCGTCATTTGAGGACCTTCTTAAATTCAGCATATGAATGCCTGGACACATATGATGTTGATTGTAATTTTAAAGATTTCTTTATTTAAGACATTTCTGTTATAAATGACGCCTGTTAGAAATCTCTATAATTAAAGCCACACAACTTATTTGGCATAGTTAATTTAAGTATAAATAAGAAACATATTTTATCTATGCCAATAAGAATATATCTGGTGGTTACAAGGTAGAAATCCGTCTTTTGTGCGCTTTACAACTTAAAAATAATCGCGTTGTCGAAATGGACGTATACGTCTAGAAATCCTACTTTCGGTTTTAAAAGCGGTACCCTTTGAAAAATAATAAATTACATGCGAACTAAGCTATAGATGTAATTTTATCTATGCCAATAAGAATATATGTGGTGATTACCACGAAGAAATCCGTCTCTTTTGCGCTTTAAAACTTAAAAATGATCACGTTTGTCGAAATGGACGTATACGTATAGAAATCCAACTTTCGGTTTTAAAATTTAAAAAAATTATAAATTACTTGCTAACTTGGCTATAGATTTAATGACAATTTTGCACACTTTCAAATTGCATCTATATGTATTGATTAACATGTATTTCATTTCAAGGTGTGTGGCTTTAAAAGCCCCAGTTAGGAGACCCTTGTACTCTTGTTTTAAACAGTAACATCATTTAGCAGGAAAAAATATGATAAGAGTTCAACTTAATGAAACCAATTGCAATAAAGCTCAGCTGCACGACCGACTTTCCCGGGCAAACTATTTAAAATGCAAAACGCTTATGTGTTTTAATTGTCACGCCCTTGAATAGTATATTCTAAACGTGCAGTCATGCAACCGATGTATAAAATACAAACCAAACGACTTACATAAAATAAAATGAGATTCAACAACTTCCCACATAAGTGTATTTGTATGCCTGAAAATTGTTTCAAAGCGGTAGAGTTGTGTAGGTATTATTATTAGATATAATAGATTGCTCACAGTGTTCTATCAATGGAACTGCAAGTACAAACATGTATCTTAGGCTTTTTCATGTTACAATAAAACACAAACTGTATCATTTACTTTGATAAAAGCAATATTCTTTTAACATGCCAATGCAAACACATCATTTATACCGACACATTGTATGTTATTGAATGATATTTTATTCCAATCGCAGCAGTGAATTTTTGGAATAATCGGCTTATAAATGACATACTTTTCCGTACGATAATTGAGTAATTTTGTTATTTCCTTTTTTTGAAAGATTATTTTGATATAATTTCATAAAGATTTTCAAAAGCCAGTTTGCAAAAAAACGTAAATACTGAATTTCAGTTGCGACGGTCTCTTTTTTTACGTACTCATAAACCTTACAAGCGCTTTGCGCGAGTTGCCAAACTAGCAGCGAGTTGCAAAACAAGCAGAGGTCATGAACACTAGAAGGAAATTATAGCAAGTGGTCTTAATGACTCTGTTTACAGCGTGCGTGAACTATCACACAATATCTTTCTTCAATATTATAACAATAAACTCAAGATACGGCATCAGGAGACGTTCGCTGGATCTGTTGGGCAATTGTTCAATTGCCTTACCATGACATAATACATAGACATGATTAAAATTGGGGTTACCGCCATAGACAATTCAATCCAACGAATTGGAATTAAAACCGTTTTGCTGGACGCCACACGCTTAGTCTACATCAAGGCATACAGTTTTCTTTGAACATATGTTTAGATTAAATGCCATTGTTGTTTTTTAGAAATTAATATTGTTTTTTTTATGGATGGCCCAACATTGTATCGGCGTGTTTATCCCTTGTCTGAAATTAAAAACTATCGGATGGAAACAACATTTTATATTCAGATAACGTTTCTTAGCTTATATTATTCCTTTAGGTTATACTTAAAAGTCTTAAATTTGTCTCGGGATGGCATTTATCCGCCACCAATATTTACATATAGACCGTTCCAGAATCGATAAATTGACCGCCGCCATATTGTCAGTCACGTGACTGTCCGCCATTACACTTCTGCTAACTTGTGCGAGTCTGCGATTCCAAAAGCCAAAGACGTAGAGAATACCCGCTTCGTCGATGTCGGATGCATAAATTACTTAATGAATTATTTTCAGGTGATTATCACATTTTTGTTGTAAAAATGATTGTTTGAAGTTGAGATTGATTGTTACAAATAAAATGTTTAAAATGCTTTCGTGTATTTGTTTTTGTGTGTGTAATCAAGTGGTAATCATCGGCGAAAATTTGCCGGTTCAGTCGCTCATATTAAGTCTTTGATTAGACTTTTTACTTTTAACTTGTTACAATTTCTCGCGAAATTAATTACCGCTAATTGTGTGTAATTGGTCTTAATTGGTAAAACTCTATATTCTAAAATCATAACATATTATATTAAGTATGATATTTTTGATACGCCTTCCATTATTTTTCTTGTTCTAATTGAAATCAGAGATAAAAAATTGTTGTTTGGATTTAAATAAAATTTTGTGACCTGAAATTATGTCACGTAAAAAAACGAACTTTTTATCATGAGAGAGTGATATTGATCTTGACGATCTTTTAGGCGATTATATGGAATATGAAGAGAATGTGAATATATCTAGTTGAATAGATTTTCATCTTGGAATCATTTAACAGCTATACAGCTAAAAATACTAAAAAAAATGTATTTTATAGGTCTTTGCAGTGACGCAAAACATATGAATAACGCTAGTGTGATAAACAAATGAGTGATAGAAAGTGTAAGGGGTGCATTGACAATAAACGTACTACAAAGCCCTATTAAAAGCGAAGTGCATGACGGTATTTACATGTAATTTTAATTTGATGGGTTTTGTACAAAGAATAACGCTATTCAGGAACATACAACTGAAAAACACAACTTCACATTATGCGAATTGAACGGTGTACTCATGTATATTGAAAGCTCGTTACTAGTGAGTATGAGTGACAAATATATATAACATTTTAACACATATATGTATATACATATTTTTTTTAAACATTTTTTACCTCTGTTGGTGTCAAATGTAATTTCTTGTTTTAATGATGTCGTTCGTGCATGCCGTAACATTAAATCTTCATACGGAATGACGTAGTTTTAATTACCGATACCCGCTAAATACGTTAAATATTTTTACGTAAATTTTATAATAATTAAATACTTTATTTTTTCATAAATTAAACGGGTTAGTATCTTTACGGTGTACAATTTCTGATATTCTATATTGGACATAACTTTTAATTTATACAATATGTAACATATCTAATGTACGCAACTGTTAAGTATGTCGGGGGTAAATTATCCAACCAAATGACTGCTAAATACTACCAGAAAGAGGAGACATGGTGGAAAAATCTTTGAAAGGGCACTTCTCCGGGGGGGGGGGGTCGCCTATCCTAGAGCCGGCATCATCAATTGTTTTTAATGACCAGACTGTCATCTGCCACCCAGTGTGGTTTATGACACCATGTTGTTAGGTCTGGACAATATCTGATAAAAACGAGATAATCGGATTATGCAGAACAAAGGGGCAGTTAAACACTGGAACGCAAAGGCTTACACGATTTTAAGATTGATGCAAATAATCAAATAAAAAAAATGCATTTCATTTAATTAAATGCTTTTTTTTAATGTGTCAATGTGTTAGTTTTCTAAGACAAATACCTAAAAATGCATGTTTTTCAAACATTTTTCTGTCATAACACTAGCGTAACATATCCCCTGGCAGAAAAACTTTATTTCATACAACCAAAGTCATGTCATGACGGCCTTAGATTTAGAAAGAAATTCATCCGTTGAATAATCGGTGCTCTCTTATATATGTCAACGGTTGTTAGCAGGTTACAATATACTAAATACTCGTTTCATGTTGGGCTGTACTCTCTAAAAATATCATAGTTGACCCGAAGGCATGTTTTACATCTTAAACTATTGTTCGGGTTTTATCTTTCGGAGATAATGGTAGGGCATAAATAGGTGTTCACGACCGAATCCCTGAAATATGATAAACTTGGAGACTTTAGTAAAGCATTGCACTGAAAAAGGTTACATTCCACTAAGAAACGGCCGATAAAAAAGTTGCAAAAACAGTCGATTTCGATAAGCGTCAAGTTCTTTTTTGGTTTGAACATGACATATCTTTTTTATTGCATACATCGATTCCGCTTAGAATGGCCTTTAAGAAAAGGTATGGTTATGGGGGTCTCTATGTGCAAAATGTTGCATTTATTTTCGCTCAAAGTTGTCGCTTTTACATTGAATTATATAGGGAAACTATTTAGTATATTGTGACCTAGCAGCAGTGTAATGGCAGACGCGGAGAGTATTCAGGGGAGATAATTGGGTAATAACTTAATTCTGGAACGGTCTATACGTGTATACAAATTATTTATCAATATTTATCGTTTTCGTACGAACTTCACACTTTTGCTTCTCGGATATCGATGAATATGTTGTGTTTTGTTTTAAAAATCACGACGCATAGATGCTTGTTGAAGAGGCTAATTAATATCAATGTCATGAAATTCAAACTTCAAATACAGCGAATACTTTTTTGTTTGTTAATATGAATCACTGCTGATTTATCTGATACTTGTTAAAAGTGTATGGGAGTATCTCTAAAACCTTGCATTAGATAAAACGGTATCACATTTTCAGCGACATAAAATGCACTACAGAAGGTACTATTGTATACTCAGATCGCATTTAAACGCATATAATGCCAAACATTACCTGTATTTTTACCCGTAGTACTAATATAATGTATTTCGATTGCGTACGTGAAATTATAATCTCGAAATTGCGCATTCACTTTCCACAAATCTGTGTCGTTTGTCTAAATTTACGCGTTATGGTCAAAGCTTGTGGATTAAACATGTAATTATTCATATCAAGAAGAAAGTCTATCACCGTTTTAATCGTCCGAAGACGTTTTGTACAATGTCGGTAAATGCACGATACCAATAAAAGAACTTAATGTGACAATTTCTGTTTTGAACGATACGATAATTGATGTTTTATAACCAATACAACATATGATTAACATTAAGGTAGCGCCACTGTGATGGGCACCTTTCCAAATATAATCGAATGTCTTATTTTCTTAATCAGCATCATTGCACTGAACATGCACATTTTTAGGTAGGCTATTCATGCTGTTTAAAAAAGTATACTATTCTTTTTCAAAATCACCCCCACGCTCGGCTTTTGTCTAGTTTATTTGCACCCCTGGGGGGGTAAATGAAAGTTCCATAATTCATCCAAATTTCCAAATATGGGCATGCAGTGTGTGTATACAGATGCAGTAAAGGTGTTTAAAGTTTAAAGAAGATGAAATAAGAATTATTTTACAGATATTTATTTTTTATAACTTGTTATCTATGAAAGAGCGCTATGAAATGTAAATGGTTTCAACCGAGTAGAAATTGGATTGGTTAAAAACAAAGTGTCATAAAATTCAAAATATCATTTAAGAAATAAAACTTAAATTTAATAGATACACTATATACAGAAAAAATACCAAGAAATAGACAGATTATCCGTTTAATTTTTGAAAAAATATGCAACATGCATGATTCGTATTTACAGCAGTAATCACCCAATTTAGCCATAACGTTGTTTTAATTTTAAATATTGAAGAATGTGCATTAAATTTGCAACATATTTAGCAATAAACATAACTTATATGCTATATGAAATCAAATAACGTTAGAAAAGAAATAAAACGCGTCGCAAAAAGTAGACGTTGTCGGCATGATTCGAATCTGCGCGGGAAGATCCCAAAAGAGTTCTAGTCTATCACCTTAACCACTCGGCCACGACAACTTTACATTAATATGTTTAAATAAGATATCCATAAGTAAACAGTTAAAAAGGCTCTTCTATCTTTGAAGAAATCGCGGGAAATCATTACAATGGCGCTACCTTTAAGCCGCCCGAGTTGATATTTTATCACAACATTTCAGTTATCTCAACTGACCAGAATTGATCAGTATTCGTCAGATACATTCTAATGCTTAACTCTTCCATACTGATTGTCGCAAAAATTGTGCAAAAAGGGCCAAAAGCATAAAAAATATGAAACCTAATCATGTACATAACGGAATCCTCGAGACTATTATTAACCTGTGACGTATGCACGCTTTGGGTCACGTTAACCAATTTCATGTGATGTCCACTTCCGCGCGTTTCAAAACAAAGAAGAACTACTAAATAAAACAATCGGTTTGTTTGTGTTTGGATCTAAATCCATAAATGCTAATACTTTGTACGTTTCAAGATATATTTTAAGTTTTTTTTCCTGTACACCAGCAAGTCATCTACCTTTATAACATATACGATGTCAATATGAAACAAACATGGCTGCGTGTGTAAAAAAATATATTACAACTGGACATACACGACACACTATACACGAGGTTAAAATAATCAAGTCAATGACATGTACAAATAAAGATGGCTGCGCCCATGAATTAAACGTTAACGGGAATTTTATATTGACAAGGTAAAACTGAATCATAGCAGATGATAAAAAGTGTATCGGTAGAGATTCAAAGCTGAAATTAAAACTACGTGAAATCAAGCGGTCGATAGTAAAGTTACCATGGGGCGGGTTATACGGGTATTGAAAGTGTAGTCATAAAGAAGACGGAGTGTATTTACGAATCAAATCGGCACTATAAACAACATAATGTAAACATGATTTAAACGAAATGTGCATGTGTAAGACAGCATATATTTAAACTGGTAATGATATTATTATTCATCATTCCTGCAAATGGCGTTGTAAACAATGATGCAATGGTCACGTGGTTTTACATGTGACCAGCGCGTGTTTTAATTAAGATCATTTCTGTCCATGGGCAGAAATTGAAAAGCCCTATCTGTGTACTGAATGTGGGCATTTCTTGACCGATTTTGAACAAATTGTTTGCACATCACATTTTGACTCATAATCACGTTTTTTTGCGATAAATAACAAAAATGGGAAAATATCCCAACATCAACTCTGCCGGTTTTAAAGTAAGTTTTATTAGAAAGTGCATGACTATTATGTTTCAATTCGCATTATTCCGTTTTTTTTTCTTTCTTTAGCATGGCTATTATGTCTCAATAAGTATTTATTCCGTGTTTTTTTTTTGTTTTCTGACCTAAGCATTTTCGTTTTTTGTTTTGTTTTCATACTTTAGAATGACCGGGTTGCAGAAGCACGTGATTTTGTGGGATTCACAATTAAATGTTAATGGATGTAAACACACATGTAATTGGTGCTTTTTCAAATAACTTTTTAAACAATTTTTCAACCAGTGCATAGAAGACAGATTTTTATGCTGCTTATGGCAATGTGAAAAACATCAGAATTACTTTATTTAATAAGCCTGTGTTCTTGTTAAAAAAATCGATGTGTACTGCATTCTTGTATAATGTTATGCTGCACGCAACGTGAAATTGTTGTCACCGATATCAGAAGTATTAAGGAATTTTTCATATACCCTAAGATATCGGCACAAACTGCAAGATATGCCATTCAGATGTTTGCAAATGTATTTAATTACTTTTGATATTTGCAAAAATAAGTTCTTAACGGTGTGTTTACATTCTGTTCAGCCCATGTGAAAACCCCTGAAAACCCCGTTGATCCTGCACCCAGATGACTATTTTGTCTTTTTTTTTTTTATTCAATATCATACATATAATGTAAACATGTATATGATCACACAACACAGTGATTGTATAAAGCAATACAGTTCAGACATGTTATACATATACAAGATACGCTCATATATATATATTATTTTTTATTTTTTTTAGAGAGAAAAGAAAAGAACAACAGAGGAATAGTTGTGAAAAATGATGAGTTGTAAAAAGTCGGAAGAAAGCATACTGTATATGTGTGTTTTGTTGTATCTTCACAATGATCTTGTCAGATTGAAAAAAAAAATATATATAGACATAAACAAAACAATTTTAGAAAGATAAACTAACATCAGAGTGAAAATGTATATAAGTGGACAAAACATTATGAGAATTTAATCCGATTCCATTTTTGTTCAAAGATTTGTAACGTGTCATTACTGAGGGCTATTTCTTTCTCAATCTGGATTTTTAGTTTAAGACTATGGACAAAACAAATAAAATTTGGTACTTGTTTTTTGTACTTCATGTTTAAGATAAAATATTTCATCAATATAACCATAAAATTCACAATATTATTACCGTCTATTGATTTCAATGAGTTAATTCCGAAACTTACATTTAAGAAAGATAGTTTAACGTTTAGTTGCTGTTGTTCAAGAAAAGATGTTAATTGATTCCAAATAGGCTGGATGTGTTTGCACTCCCAAAAAAGATGTTCTATAGTTTCAATGTTTTCACTGCAGAAGTCACACAGATTTGAGTTAGATAATTTGCATTTATAGAGATATTTATTTGTAGCTATAATTCTATGGATGTATTTATATTGAAAATTTCTCAGTGTGCTTTCAATAGTTGCTTTATATGGCATGGTAAATATGTGTTTCCAATTAAGTTCATTTTCTCCAAAAAGGACTTGCCATTTATTTTGGATTTTGGAGTTTTCCGTAGGGTTTTTAATTTGGAGTTTGTAAAATATTTTATTTGTTTTGTTTTTTCTTCCAAGTATGTTTTCTACAAGTATTGTTTGAGTACATGGTGTATTATTTGTATTGATTTCAGATTTAATATGTATGGGTATGCTTTTGATTAGTGTGTAGTACTTCAGAAAATTATTTGAAGGTATTCCGTATATGTAGCATATATTATCAAAAGAGTAGAAATCCTTAATTCTGTAGTCATATAATTGGTCGACATATTTAATGCTTCGTTCAAACCAATCTTTATAGAAAAACGTCTTATTGTTTGAAGTTATGTCTTTATTGTTCCATAAAATTGTTTTACTGCTGGTTTGGGTTTCTAAGTTATGAGTGACATCACTCCACGCTGATAGAACATCAGACAGAAATATGTTTTCGTTTGCAATTTCATGTAAGATAGTATTGCTGATGTTACATTCAAAGAGTAAGGAGTCACCATATTTTTTTAGGATTTTCTGGTAGAATAATTTCCATTTACTCGTATTGGTATTATCTAGGTATCTTTTAACCCAGCTACATTTGATTGCATTCAAGAATGAGTCATTGTTCGTTAATTGGATACCTCCATTTTCTACAGATTGAATTAACTGAGTTCTTTTTATTTTATCAGGCTTACCGTCCCATATGAAATTAAATATTGCTGATTTTATATCGTTAATAACATCATTTGGTGGATTTGGGAGAACTGTTAATACATATATTAATTTAGGAAGTGCAAACGTTTTTTAATACTGTGTTTTTTCCGATTAGTGTAAGTTTACGATGATGCCATGATTTTAAGCAGTTTTTAAAATTCTGTAATTTAGGTAGTATGTTTTTAAGAACTGTATCCTTTTTATTATTTGTGAAAGTAATTCCTAACGTTGTGGCTTCATCGGATGTCCAATTAAATTTCATTTCTTTTTTATATAGAACATTACTTTGTTTTAATTTACCTACTCGTAGCACGGTACATTTACTTTTGTTTAGTTTAAGACCCGATGTCATTCCGTAAAGGGTTAGCGACTCTATTAGATTATGGAAAGAATCGTAATTGTCGTTTAAAAAGTAGGTGGCGTCGTCAGCAAATAGGGATTGTTTGATTTCTTCGTCAGGCTCTAGTGATATGCCTTTTATGTGTTTATTTGATTGGATGTGATGTGATAGATACTCGATGCAAATAATAAATAGCGATGATGAGAGTGGACATCCTTGTCGAACCCCTCTTTCGATGTTAAAACTGTTTGAAAAGAAGCCATTGTTAATGATTATACTATTAATATCGGTATAGAATAGTTTGACCCATTTAATGAGACTTTCACCAAAGTTCATATTTTCTAAGCAGGAGAACATAAATGAATGATCAAGCGAATCGAATGCCTTTTCAAAGTCTGCAAAGAATATTAGACCAGGACTATTTGAATTGTTGAAATAGTTTATGCATTCTTGGATAAGACGAACGTTTTCACCAATGTAGCGTCCTTTTATGAAACCAGATTGAGATTTTGAAATAATTGATGGTAATATTTTTTTTATTCTGTTTGCTATACTTTTAGTTGCAATTTTATAATCATTGTTAAGTAAACTTATCGGGCGCCAGTTTGATAAGGATTCTAAGTTTTTTCCAGGTTTTGGAATAAGTGATATAATACCTTGTTTTTGTAGCGTAGTTAAGTTTTCGTTGTTAAATGAATAGTTAAGTGAATTAATTAGATGTGTTTTTATATCATTCCAGAATATTTTATAAAATTCGATTGTGATGCCATCTGATCCTGGGCTTTTGTTGTTTTGCATTTCTTTTAGGGCTAATCCACATTCATACTCATTAAGTAATCCGTCGCACAGTTGTTTTTCCTCCTGGTTTAAAGCGTGATGTGTATTTTTAAAGAGGGTGTTATTTTCAACATTTTTTCGTTTATAGAGGGTTTCGAAAAATAAACGTTGTTCTTCTAGTATTTGAGTTCTGTTTGTTATATCTTTGCCATTGACTACTAATTTGTGTACAGTTTTTTGTTCACTTCTACGTTTTTCAATGTTTGCGAAATATTTTGTGTTTTTTTCATTGTGTTCAACATGATGAGCACGCGCTCTAAGTATTATTCCATTGAGATGTGTATGATAGATTCCATCTAATATTTGTTTTGTTAATGTTATTTCATTTTCAATGTCGGTGGTATCATTTGTGTTTGTTTGATGCAATTGTTTTTCTAGTGTTTCAATGGTTTTGATGGTTTCAGTTTCAAGCTTGTGTGTTTCTTTTTGTTTAAATGATGTGTATCTAATTGTTGCGTTACGTATATTTCCTTTAATTACTTCCCATAAGGTGTTTGGGTTTGCATCTTTATTATTTTGAACTGTATTTAATATTTCCTGTTTTATTTGTATTTGATATTGTGTATCTAATAAGACGCTGTTGTTAATTTTAAAGTATCCTGGGCCTCTTTCAGGTTGTATATTGTGCAGTTTAAGTTCAACTAGAGAGTGGTCACTCATAAATCCTGGTTTTATGTTACATGTGTCAATAATGTTGCAAAGAGATTCAGATATTAAAAAATAGTCTAATCTACAAAATATTGTTGGTTTTGTGTTTGAGTGCCAGGTGAATTTGCTTTCGTTTGGATATATTGTACGCCAGATGTCTATCATATTGTAGTTTTCAATTATGTTATTTAAACTATTTCTATTTTTAGGATGAGTATAAAGGTTTCCATTCTTTTTGTCTAATAATGGGTTAAGAACAGTATTAAAATCACCACCGATTATAATGTTTTTCTCTTGGTTATTAATTATGAAGGATTGTAATGTTTCGTAGAATGTGGAATCATCTATGTTAGGGCCGTAAACATTGATTAATGTTAATTCTGTTTCGTGTATTTTGATATCTATACTTGCTTGTCTGCCAATTATTATTTCGTTAAAGTTATTGACTGTGATCCCTATATTATTTTTTATCAGAAAGGCAATGCCTTGTTTATTAGTATGTTGTCCACTAAGATAGATGTCTCCGTCCCATTCATCTTTTAAGGTTTGTGCTAAAGTATGTGTCAAGTGACTTTCTTGTAGTAGGCATATACTATATTTTTTTTCGTCTAACCATTTGAAGATTTTAATGCGTTTGTCTTTATTTTTTAGCCCTTTTACGTTCAGAGTGCATAATTTAATCATTTAAAAAGAGGGAGGGTGTGTAAATATTATTATGTGGGTTTGTCCAGTAAGTTTCTATTTTCAAGATGTCCATACATACATACAAAAATAGAAAGCAAAAATTAGAGATACAAAAATATGAATATTCTATAGACATGAAGAAGTGAGAAGAAATAATCACAGAAGTGAGAAGAAAACACAATATAAAACTTGTCCCCAGTAGAGACATACAAAAAAGGTCAGTAAAATACAACATGTGAATATACAAAAACAAGCAAATGTGCTAATGCAAGGTAAATTGCCCTTAGTGTAAGAAATAAATTATATGTATCTTATGTTCAATTATATACAATGATTTCTCAGATGCATACGTATAACTAATTTGCAGGATAAATTTTAGCAATTCATTATTTATTTTATGTTGTTTTATTGTATTAGTTATATTTATTATAAATACGTATATACATTCTTATACACACATTGATATATATACTTATATGTGCAATCATTTAAAAAATAATTATTTATTTAAACATTATAATGCTTTTAACTATAAGAGTTGGTTCAGTAAACCGCCTTTTAAAATGACATTACTTTGATGTTACTACCCCGTGTACATTTATTCTCGGGGACCACAGAAAAAATTCGAAGGTAAACAGTATATCTTTTTAAAATAACCACAGTTTCTGTCCTTAATAACATTTGAGATTTTACCTTAAAATCATACATTACACAAAAACGGAATGCTCGTGCAGGAACTACTGCTTGCCGTGAGTGAAACATGGTTTCGTCATTTGTCATGTTTAATATTGCACAAAAACAAAATGGTTGGAAAAGTGTAAGATAAAGATATCGGGTAACTGATGAAAATGCTGATCGAGATCTCTATTTTACGAGCGTTATTTTGCATAATTTACATGATACCATCTTATCATTATCCATTCGTATTATAAACGAAGACATTTTCGTTGCAACACCATATATATATATAATAGTGTTCTCATTTACTGCAGTCAATACACAATTCATTTGATATTCAACCAAACAAACAGGCATTGAAAATTTAACACAAACATACAATGTAAACAACAACATTTAAAACACCATATATATTTTGTCTTAATGCGTATTTATTCATTGCATTCTTACTTAAGCATGACTTTTATGTCTCAATGCGTATGCATTACGTTTTTTTCTTACTTTAGCCAAAGGGATGAAGACACGTGGACTTATAACATTTAAGTGTTCAAACGACTCATTGCAAAAGAACAATTCGTTATGTTATGAAACAATTGAATTTACATTGAGTAAAACCGAAATAACTAATTGCATGAGATCAATTCGTACTATTGACAAACAAAACATTCCATTTGCAAAACTATCGGTTTATTCCATATGTTGTACTTTTTGTTAGGCATGTTTATATAAATTATTTTCATTAACAAAAAATATCAATATTGTGTGCATCTTGTTATGATATATAGTTTAGTAGTCACCGCGCTTGATCGTTCACATTTTACGAGTAATAAGATCGGTAATCATATTGGTTTTGTTATGAATAAACCGGATAAATGGGCATTAATTGATTATATTTGCATTTTTTGGGAAAATGGAACGTAATAAATATAGTATAATATAGACACTATGAACAAAATCGTTATCACAGCCAAAACACTAAAATATGCAACGAAGCTAGTTCATCTCTGTAGGTAGAGTATTCAAAAAGGGTTTGCTACAAAGTTAACAATAAATTATCTGTAAAAAGATATTTGGTGTGTACTTATTAGAATACACAAATCGCGTAAAATTTAGTTTAAGCACTAACAGTTCAATTAATGTAACTAATAAACGTGATTTAAATAGCACTCGATATTCACAGTTTTCAATTAAAATTTTCAAAATACTTAAAATGCATTATTTTAATGATTAAAATGTTGTATGCATGTATCATCTATTGTTTATGTAATACACTTTAAGCTATGTATTCAGTGTTAGCGTAATGACTCCCGCGTTGTTCAAGGCGAAAACAATTAGCTAAAACATTACGTCATAATGCGATGTTACATACGTCATAAAACATTACGTCATAATGCGATATTACATACAGCATACACGTCCATTTATCAACTTTATATATAAAATAGATTAACAATAGTTAAACGTTTTACTTTTATATATTTTAATATGATCTCATGCATAAGTCCCACGCGGTATCATATGTTTATTGCGAGCAAGCTGTTAGCAGGTCACTTTAAACTCAAACTGACGATGTACAGGTGCAAAGGCGAGATGCGGAACAGTGGCCCCGTTTCATAAACAATTCTTAAGTTTTTCGCAAAAAAAATTCGGCGATTCTTACGTACGAACATTCTTACGCCAATTCTTACGAACGTTTCATAAATACGTTCGCAAACTTAAGAATTTGTACGAATCTTACGAACGTTAAACCCGTCTACGTTCTTCAATTGAAGGTTTGAAAAGACGTTACACTATACTTTGGCGTCATCTGTCAGATTAAGTCTACGAAAGTCAATAAAGACTAATGATTACGCATAATCATATTTTATATTCGCTTTTTAAGTTTTTTTGTTGATATTCAAATACACTATTATTGGGGTTAAAATGGCGTAGATTAAAATGCTGAAACTTGCTGTCAGGGTTCGATATATTTACTCGGATTTACAACGGAGCGTAGATTATATTGTATCGATCGATATGTAGAATATTTTCATTAAAAAGACGGTATTCCACATCAGGTTAAGATTATGCCATCGTGATAAAATCTCAAGTTTAAACATTAAGTTTTCAATTTAGACTGTACCCGAGTTTTATGCGAAAGAAAACAAAACAATATTCTCTTTGAACAAAACTTTCCTAAACATGCTTTTTTGAGTACGAGTTTCGATAATATAGAGGCAATTTTACAGAATATTGACATAAATATGAAGAAATGTTAAAGAAACAAGATATGTGTTTGTCAGAAACACTATGTCCCCTTCTGCGCCGCTTTGAAGCTATATATTTGACCTTGAAGGATGACCTTGGGTTAGGGTTAGGGATGACCTTGACCTTTCACCACTCAAAATGTGTAGCTATATGAGATGCACATGCATGCCAAAATATATTGCTATCTTCAATATTGCAAAAGTTATGGCAAAATGTTAAAGTTGGAGCAAACAAACACACAAACCAACCAACCAACAGACAGGGCAAAAACAATATGTCCCCCACTATAGTGGTGGGGGACATAAAATTAGCCGATAACGACCGATCTATTGCTAGATTTTGCGGGTACGTTTCAGTATATTTTTCGTACACGGGGTACATTTAATTATACTGAAGGATACCCCCGGTACATTTAAATAGTACCTAGCCGACATTTACCAATCAACGTTACTAACTTGTTTGTGTGTGTGTTGCAAATTGGACACTACTATATTAAATTCAATAATAATTTAATTATGCTTTGGTAAGACATATTTTCTGATTTATAAAATATTTTGTAAAAAGTAAGATTTTTATATGATGTCTTATGTCAGGAAATTATACTAAAATTAAATAAATCGTACAAACACGTCACTGTTTATTTAAATGTTTCTGGTACTATTTTTTTTTTATTTAACATGTTTCGGCCGTAGCCTTCACCAGTAGTAGATTAATATAAACAAATACAAAGGAAGTGACGTCAACGTCATACAATAATGTAACGTCGTTTGGCGGAAATATATATAGTACATAATATTACATAATACATAATTATTTTTTTTAAGGAAATTATACTTAAATTCTGCAATAAAAGTGAAATTTTATCTTTTTATTTTCTTTATAAAAACATTTATTCATCAAGTCAGCAACAGTCAATCTTGTTTTTTTAATAACAGTGTTTTAATGATGGAAGTGTGATAATAATTAACTTTTTGTTTGTGTTTCAGTATAGAACAGATATCGGTATTTCATGAAGTGTATAAAGGTGATTTATTAACTACCTGCGCAGATGCATCCTGGGTGAAATAAGTTATATTGACTTACCTGGGCAACAGATTAGTCAACTGCATGTAATAACTTATGTTTTGTATATGCCGGTAGTGACTGTTATCATTATTAGATTTCATACCCATTTACAATACCGTACTTTGTAACTTCAATTTTGTTAATACATAGGCATCTGAACAATACAATAGTACAAATAAAAACAATATCTATAGTTTGAATGTTTTGATACATTTAATAGGAAGTTTTAATTAAGAATTTGCATGTGTAGGGTTTCCATTAAAGACAAAGATTTCATAACATATCTAAATTAATATAGTAACTGGTACTAGTTGCAATAATTCAACTCTAAGCTTTATCGCCCAATGGGCTGCTTAGAGTTGCAATGCGCTCTGTCTTGTCCATGGGTGAAAAATGTTATCAAAAATGCAATGTTAAGGAACACTGAAACTGCAAGAACTTATTAAAGTTTACCTATCTAAACCACAAACTCATCCAAATGGTACCATTAAAGCAAGAAATAATTTATTTTATTGACTTATTTAAACATAAACATGTCAGCGAGAAAAGTGTTTTGAAACATCGTCGAGTTTTTATAGGGTGCATGCAAAGGATAACATCCGTAGGTTGCCATTCAGGTAAATTTAACATGTTTATGAAGTTTATTCATTAGGTCTCGAACGACGTCTGTTTAGTGAAGCACATGGATACGCTGCGCTGAACTGCACCCATGTTTATGAAGGGGTGCATATGGACTGCCAGAGCCGCCATAGCAAAAATTATCAAAGGCTCTGGGAGTCCGTTTATATGGACTAAACTGGTACATACTCAATTTTGATGCATCCTGATGATTAACAGCCATAAGGGTTTCAATCATGACTGACAGTTTTGTTTCATTCCAAAATTATATAAGGATACATTACATTTTTGCGCTGGTACTTTTTATGTTCAATTTTTTATTTAAAGAAATGTTGAAATGGAATCAATCAAGGGCGTTTCTGTGTCTCTTCTTTATGTGGACATAGAGCGCTACAGCTTGTTGGAGATTAAGAATACCATTTACTTTTTTAAATGAGAAAATCTGTGAATATTTATTCTAACAATAGAAATTAAAACCCAAAATATAAAGTAGAGAACACTTTCATGTTCATGCTGGAATTTCATTCCAACCGTTAAAACTGAAACGATTGAAAATTATTTTTTCTTTTTGTATAAACTTATATTTGAAATAACAACACCCTATAAACCTTATATATAAGATTTTTATGGCTATGTCTTACTATGAGTAACCAAAATGTGCTAATAAGATTAATCAATGCCTTAACATATCGCATATTTTTTACTTCATATAAGTGATGCATAAAATTGAGTGGACCCATTTAATGTTTGGTTCTGTTGTAATGGTAATCAAAATAATAATATCAATAATACCGGTATGCTCACATCTTTAGGGTTTCAAAGTGGTTCAAAGGTTGATTAATTTTGACGTATGACAGTAAAAGCATTACATTGCTAGATTTTAACTACACAATATAATTTTAGAAGCAAAAACAACAATAGAAAAATGTAATTCCCCATGGTGGTCCTGAAAATTACATTTCATTTGCCTTTACCACTCAGCCATCCTGAATATTATATTAAACATTCATTTTATAATTCATATATCTGATCAATGTTATTTGACAGAATTTACTAGAAACAACAACATAATTAAGAATTATTCAATCATAACTCTTTATAATTGTATTCATTACAAATGATGATAACTCATAAGAAAAACTGTATTTTAAGTTTGAGTCTTTATTATAACTGACATCCTGCTCCTTGTTTATAGTTTTCCTTTATTTTTTGTATCTGTGACTAAAAATTTGGAAAATGGTCCTTTTGACAATCTGTGAACAATTCCCCTTGATGTTTAACTTTTTATTCTTAGTTTTGTAAATGGAATGCAAATCACCATTTCAAAAGTTTATTAATGAGATTAAGAACTTCTTAAAAGTAAGGCCCTAAAACTTGCAAAGCCCTATTAATTGTATCTCAAATTGTGCAAAGCAATTCTGTGATTTTTATCTTTTTTTTCTAAAATTGAATTCCTTTTTTTCAGGAAATATTCTGATGAGTAATAATGCCTTACTTAATATAAGTACATGGAGTTTGTTTAAGTTTTTAATGCTTTCTCTAGTACACATAAATAAACAACATATGAACATATACTTTTGTGTGTTGTGTAGTACATTTGCTAGCATGGCAATCAAATTATTTAAATAATTCCATTGTTTTCTTTCAAAACTTTGAACACCATATGATCTCAAAATATTGAAATAAATGTACTTTTCAATTACATGGTATGTCATAAATTATAAACTAGTATAAATACACAAATCTAATATAGTTATTCAATACTAGAGCTGTAACGATTCGGCTCGATGCATCGAAAATCCGGTTCAACGCCGCCGATTCGATTTCGATACCAATACGGCCAATTTCGATTCGATTCACTGCAATCCCGATCGATCCGCATTTTAAACTTTACTTTTCAAATCCGTCGTCTAAACTTTCTTGTCATTCGTAATACGTCTTGTGATTGGTCAATAGCCAATATGGCATGCAATGAATGAATGAATAACATGCTGAGCATTACATCAGCCAGTAAAATGGCTTCTTCAGCCACGCTGAAAGACGCACCGTTAAAATAAAAATAAAAAGTATGGGAACATTGCTGTTACTATATTATACCCATGTGATGTTTTGATATCATTTTTTTTCCTCAATACATATGGTTTGTTTACTAAACTGTGTGCATTCTGTTAAGAAGTCAACTGGAAGTTGTTTATATACTTACATTTTTTTATTCTGTTAAACACGTGTGATACATTGTGCATTTTATGTTGTTGTTTTTAAGAATAACTCAACAGGAAGTTTTGTTCAATAAATTTGTTACTTATAAAACAATGTTGCGTTTTTAAATTTTATTAAAAAATTAAACACATTAAATGTTCAACATAATAAGTTAATAACAAACACCAAACATATTAATGCATGCCCTAGACAGACCAAACATGAACAAGTTTGCAAAATAAGCAGCAAATAGTTTATTTTGAATCGAATCGAAAATAATCGAATCGAACCGTTTGGTATCGAAATCGAATCGAATCGAATGATGGGTGAATCGTTACAGCTCTATTCAATACAGTGTATGTGTTTAAACAGCAACTAATGAAAATTAAACTATTAAAAATTTGAACATAATTATTGAGATTCTCAAATTTATTTAAAAAAAAGCAAAACATTGAAATGTTTTTTTAATACCATGCACGGATTTATGAGGCCCATGTAACAAAATTTAATATTTGACTTATACCAACAGTTTTAAATTATTACATTTGATATTTTAAATTTCATTGTATGCGAACATGAATATGGTAATGGATAAATATAAGGAAACATGCAGGAACAAATAAGAGTACGTGCGTCCTTTAGTTTTGTTCATAATTATGTAAATTTTGCAAGATGTGAAGAACTTTTCAATGAATTTAATTTTATTTATTTATTTTCTGTGAAGCTCCATATATATTTGTTTGTTATTAGCAACTAAGCATTTCCAAAAATATTTCAGTCATTTTGTTTGTAAAGCGATCTATGCAGGTTAGCTGAAAGTCTGTTTTTTAAAGAACAAAGTATACATTTAGTATTTTGACTACTACAGTATATGGTAATTGCTATTGGCAAAAAATGATCTAAATCAAAACAAACTTTCAACTAGAGCATTGAAAATTATCACCAAAAAAAATAAATAGAGCTATAGTTTGTTTCTGCATACATATCAACTAGCTATCATTGATAGTATCAACTTAAAATCTGTTGTTTTTTATTTGAAACATGATGATTTTGAAGCCTTTAAAGTAAAAACATGTATAGCTGTGATAATAATGTAGATCTTGAACTACAACCACTGAATAAAAGCTACTTAAGGCTATTTAGAGAACTTACTCCATGTATTAAATACTTCTCATACCATACTGTACTGTTATCATCCATAAATTTAATTATAGAAAAAAACTATCTTATTAAATGTTGTTTACAAAAAGAAAGTTACATGTTGTACCTTTTGTTGTTCTTCTCCTGTTTTGAACATTCCATTTATTATAAATCACTGACGCATTGAACATAATCAAAGATAACCTTCCAGTTAGATCTAATTCAATCCTAGAAGGAAACTTTGGTATTGTTGCATTGCATAGTCGTTATTAAATGCCACAATAAATATTTCCGTGTCTTCTGTATCAATTATCCATGTATTCCAGTTTGATCCATACATTCCCACAGGTACTTGAAAAAAGGTCCTTATATATATAATAAGAGTAAAGGTATCCAACGATGATTTCACAGGTGTTTTGAATAACACAATGCAACAGCATTAAATATCAAACAATGCCCACTTATGTCGTTGTGGTTGCCAGCAGGAAGCATCCATCTATGATAAAACACCTTTTATTTGATGAAAATCGTCCAAGTATGTCCAAAACAGCCAAAAGTTTCACAAATAGCACCCAAATCAACGTGTGTAATTCGGAAAGTCCAGTTGTCAGTAATGAATGAAGGCGATTTTCGGTCGATTGTTCACACTTAAACAAGACCTTTGCTATAAACTCCACGTACGTTTTTCAATTTACCGATTTTTTTTATTTTAAAGCGAAAAACCATGCTTCTTTTTAAGAAAAAAACGCATTTAAGATCATTATTTTAATTTGGTAAATTTGTAAATACGTTCACTCGCTTAGGCGGCCATATTTGCGAACGCTTTGACAGCCCTTGACCATTCGTAACTTTTACATTGGAACTTACGCATTCGTAGCAGGTGGTTGCGTAAGAATTATTTTATGAAACGCTCCGATTTTCTTACGAAGTATACTTATGTAAGAAACCGTGCGTACGAACGTTTATGAAACGGGGCCAGTATACGCATCTTTTGTATATCAACACCTATCCATACACATTAAAAAATAATTCGACTTGGATTACCACATGTCATCTGGCATCTTTGCGTGTTCAACATTCGGCAAAATGCCAACACCAAAGAACGATACTTATTAATAAGTGTCGTTTCTCCGATTGTGGTTTTCGTATTGGAATTCTGTCGAGTTATCGTCTTTCAAACCCACTAACCCTCCAGTAAAAAACTGATTGGCGAAATACTCCAGTCGTTCTATTTTAAACCCAGAAAAATTGCAAAAGAATTGATTCCGTGTGGGTCGTATTCTCCTATGTCTAATTTACTCATAGTGTTATTTTCAACTCTCAACTTAATGGGGAACGTGATAACATTCCACCTTGAAAATTGCAAAAATGCGAAGTTTTATGATGTCCAATGTAGTACACCATACTGGTGTTTCCAATAAATATGACGTCATAAAGTGACGTGAAACAGTACAACCTGGCGGGCAGTCAGTTGAAAATTCTGATCGATGAGGTATCAACTGTGATTTGAAGTTATAAAGACGGTAAGTAGAAGTTTTGTATTTGAAATGATGTGAATTGTAATATTTCAATTTAGAGCCATACTTAATGATGCCGATGTTTTAGCAGAAATCTAGTTGAAAGAAGATTATTAGAAGATCGGAGCCCTCTTCAAACTCAAAGACATGCATCGAGTTATTGATTTGAGTCGTTTTATATACTTCTTTGTAGACTTTTTTGTACATATAAAAGACACATGGACAGTTGATATTTACCAAAAGCATCGTAAATACATTAAAAAAAAGTTTTTGACAACCCGTAAACCGAAGTCTGCACAATTTTTAAAACTACGGAAGCGTGTTTTGTCAAAATTCGCAAATTTTGGAAAATATTATTTCTTAATTTTTTGCATTTTAATATTCTTTAATAATTCATTTAAAATGATTAAACTTTATTTTCGGATTTTCGTAACTAATGACAAAACTATACGTTATGTTATAGTCCTTTCAAACTTTGTTACGAAACAATTTATTTACACTCGTATACATTTCATATAGATGCTATTGTAAAGGACGTTTCGCATAAATATGTATCAAGTTCTCTCGTGATTGATAGAACTGGAGCCCAAAAACTTTATTTTGTTAAGAGAGCAAAAATTGCTCGCTTTAAATTGTTAAAATGTATTCAAACTAATTATTATAATACTATGTCATATGTTTTATCGACCCTACATATCGTTTTACTCTTACATTTTATTCTTATACAGAGAAAATAATAATCTTAAATGACATCAAATCAGTATATGCTCTTTAATTTTTTCTACCTTTGACCATGTTAAGGCTAGAATGACTGGAGTAAAAGAACGATATATTGTTGTGCCGTTTTGGTGTGTACACATTTGTCGTGTCGGTGCCTGTGCTTTGTCATTCTGACCATTTATCTATATTTTGATAATAGAGATCAGTGGTTCTGACGTGTTACAACGACGATAAAAACCTTCATTTATCGTTTAGGTGGGTATAGGTGTTGTACTTGCGTCTCGTCGCCCTTGAAACGCACCAAGTCGCCAACAATATGGCAGAAATCAGCCAGCAAATCTAGAGCGTTGTTCGAATAGAAAACTTTAATTCATACAATTTGCGGTCCATAGCACTGGGCAGTATTTCACACGCTGATAATAGAATAAATAAATATATATCGAAAAGTGAATCAAGTTCATCGAGAAGAGGGCGCTTTATATTATCAAGTTATATAGTTTCAAATATTTATAAAAAATGTGTGTGTGTTTGTATGTTTTTGTTGTTGTTTTTTGGTTTAGAAGATGTCAATAAGTCAAAAGTTTTTGAGAGATCTTATACAATTAACCAGAGTTGTATGAAGATTGGTGTGGTTCGTGTTTAACTAATTTATTTTGGTATGATACAAATCAGATGATTTCACAATTTCCGCATTGTACAAATGTTTGAGCAATTATCAATCTCTGTTCAGAACCCCATTTAATGTATTGTTTACCATACCGATTTACAATTGAGTAGGCAATACAAGTTAAGATGTCAAATTTATAAAGAAAATTAGAAGAGCTCTAAGAATACTTATAATTCAGAGTTCTTAGCCGCTTGAATTTCACTTTGATTTCGGGATATAAGAAGACGGACATAAGGCTTCTAAAATGGTAACAATGCTTTTCGTAGAATCGAACAAGTGACCTTGTTGATGGACGCACGAAATTATAAATTGGCTTAAATATTGTCAAGATGTGGCTTCCATAGTGGTAACAAGCTTTTCTGAGAAATTAAACGAGCTTGGAGTAGGACGCACTTGATAAAGATTGTAACTTGACCTTGATATCGTCAGGAAAACATTGTGACCATGTTTCACAAAGATGGAGTCATAATTGTTGCTTCTAGAATGGTTATAATGATTTTCTAAGATCTGACCTGGTGAACTAGCGTTTGAATAAACGAGACTAAGATTTAATGTCGTCATAAACATTGTGAAGATAAAATTCTTATCAAGTTAACTCAAGATTTTATAAATAATGTGGACTATATTTTGATCACGAGCTTTACGTTGACACCATACACCGCAAGACGGCCGGCGACGGACATACTGACCAAAACAGCTTAGGTACCTACCTACCGCAATTGCTCTTAGTTTTTTGATACCCTCTTCATAGAAAAACAATTATTTGTATTCCTTATTTTTCGGACGCCTTCATTTTTCCCTAAATTTAATGATTCTTTATTTTCGAACAGTTGCATTGTTATCATAATGCATCATGCATTCTGTTTTTTAGCTCTTCTACAACTTCATTGACTTTAAGAAAGCTTTCGACCGCGTGTGGTATGATGACCTTTTGCATGTTATGAGAGGATTCAAACAGTTCCATCAGCTTCCTTATCAAGTACAAGCTCTTCAAGTCCCTCGTAGTCTCCATCTTACTCTACGGCTGCGAGACCCGGACGCTTTCCGCGGGCACAGAACGCAGGATACATGCATTTTAACATAAATGTCTCCAAAAGTTGCTCCGCATCTCCAATACGGAGTACAAGACCAAGGAGTACGTCCGGAGGAACATGACTGCAACACTTATTGGTCCACAAGAGTCCCTGCTGACGACCGTCATACGACTAAAGCTGGCTTGATTTGGACACGTCACCAGGCCCGATTCTCTGTGAAAGACTGTCCTCCAGGGCACGCTAGAGGGAGGTCAACGTCGACGCCGTCAACACAAAAGCTGTATTGATAATGTAAAAGAGTGGACATCCCTTCCCGTGGATGAATTACTCTCTGCACATAACAGACCTGACTCGAGGGGATTTCTGTATCGTCCCACATTTTACCAAACGGCCAAACCGCTACAGGGATTGATGATGGTCATGCATGTCTTAATCACGTTACATGTCAAACGTGTTTTTACAACCAGATGACTGTCATAAAACCAGTGACTATACTGACCAGATTTTTGGACCATACGGACCACACGTTTTACATGATAGAGCTTATTTTAAAACAGGAAATACTTACTATTCTGTTGACAATGTATCTTTTAGAGAGAAAATATCGGGTTAAAAACGTTTGTGTTCATAATTATGTCAATAAATCATTTTATATTTTAAGACTTAAAAATAATTTTAATTGTGTCATCAATTATTCATTGAAGCAGCGAACATGAACTTACATTGAAAAAATCTATTTTAATACAGCCTGGCAGTTTAACACTACAGTATACGAATGCAAATCGTTGTTCTCGATGTTCAAACATTAGAGTATATTTTAGTATAACTACATCAAAAATTTGAACGTAGATGAAATATGTATATTTTTGTAACGTCTCTACATTTTCGGACATTTACTTTTGTTTATATTTTTGAACATCAATTTTCGGACACGAACAAATTCAAGTATGTTTAAATGTCCGGATTCTTAGAGTAATTACAATATTTTCGAATTAAACTGTCTGTATTGAAAAGTTTGCATCAGACTAGAAAAGCACAGCTATTATTATTTTTATTTTATTGACAGGTCATTTTACTTCTGCGATGATTGACACTTTTTTGCCATTTCAAATGTAATTGTATTATCTCCATTAACTTAACAAATTAGAACAATCGACCTTGCGCCATCTGTTTTAAAAATATGTTGTATTATCTCTGCAATTTAAATGTTTTTCTTAATTAGTCTTAAATACCAAGTGATTAATACATTACAAAACACGTTCAAAACACCGTGATCATAAAGATGATCATCTTATTTTAAAGTTGTCTACCTTATACAGTTAACATTAAAGATGATCATCTTATTTTAAAGTTGTCTACCTTATACAGTTAACATTAGATTTTAAAGTATGAACACTAATTTTTCAATCGATGTAAACTAAGGTCGCGGTGGCGTAGTGGATATGGGGACGGGCTCGCAGACACGAGGACCTGGGTTCTATCCCAATCTCGTTCTCACGATCTTCTCATGGAACAACACATTTCTTCCCCCAAAATGGACTTGACAGTCTAAATAAAAGATAGGCTTTTGATTCAACCTAGAGATAATAAATAGTTTTAAATTAAATGTATGGGAGGAGAAATTGTACACTAATTACAGGTGAAAGGCCCAACAGGAGATACACGGCATTTTTATTTGTGATAACAACAAAATAAATTTAAAAAAGCAGACGAGCAAGCTACTACTGCAATGCTGATAAAATACCATCTCATTCATTTTTCAAAATACAATATGAGTACGACAATCTAGAAGATTTTGGAAATTATTGCACGGTAAGCATATGCACACTTGTTCAGCAAAGTATGTGATGCAATATCCAGGAAGAAAAATACTTTAGCGCAAAATATAAACTGTTCATATAAACTCTTAAAAACTAAATTGACCTTCCAGGTTTCTTAGTAATGGTCATAAATAGCTTAACTTTTGTTCACATACATTTGTGTGGAAAGTCTATTGTGAGCTAGCCAGTAACAATGTAATGTTTAATTAAATTAAAAGGTGAATATGTTGTACATGAACCAACTTAAGTATAACATTAAATAAATTAATTATCTGGGGCACATACCAAAAGTTCTTCTTTGAAACCACACAGTCTAGTATTAACTAGTAGTTAATTGTTTCACGTGTTTTGTTATTGATAACATACCACCAAAACATCCTAGAAATGCTTAATTACCGAGAAATGTGCTAAGTGGCATTAAAATGTGTCAAGTGGTAATGAACTTACTTACATGCTTATTAAACATAATTATGCCTCACATTCAGACAAATAGTATAAAATATTGAATAAAACAATTATAATGTTCAAACATATCATTTAGAAAATATTAAATATAAAAGCATATTTGAATCAAGTAATGAAACATGAATCAAATGTACGTACATTTGTCAGATTTACAATATTTTCATTTACACGCCTTCGATTTTCGACACAAAACAATGCCATGTAACACTGTATGTTTAAATAATTTAACTTTTTCAACAGTTATGATGCTACCATATCAGAATCCTTCATCCATATAATACCGGTTGATAACATTATACATTCATGAATGACAGCAGTCTTTTACTCCCTTATTATGGTCCATGAACCACCCGCTCCTTGATCAAAGATGTCTGAATGCTTTCATAGGCTTAGACCATCCAACTGCTTTTGTATCACCTCTAACTGGAATGGGGGAAACACAAACAAAAATTCATAATATTTCTTTACTTTAGTAAAAATACTTTTAAGCCGGTAGTGGTTACATACATTTACAATTTGACACTATTTTGCATGAAACTGTGTGTTCATCTGTATTCATATAGGTTAATTGATACAATGAAAACAAAAACATGCAAACTGCCCTCTTTCAAAACAAAACCACATATGCAATTATTTTTATTTTTTATTTTTATTAATTGTTTAAGTCTTAATAATTATTTGTATGTTATTATGTGAATTACTAAATGTTCACGAACAATGAAAGGAAAAATAAGAAATGACAAAGTTACAAAGTGGTACACGAATAATATTTCTTTTATATTTACCTATGTAAACAACATAATTTTATGAACCAACCTTTATATTTATGCATAAAACATACACCAACAAATTATACTCTTAAGAATACAGAAAGGAATTGTACATATGAAAATAATGTTCAGCATTTGAGCAAACATAAGTTACACATACATTAAGCCCGGTTTTCGTAGAGTGATGCTCATTTATCAACCTTAAAGGGGCCTTTTCACAGATTTTGGCATGTTTTGAAGTTTGTCATTAAATGCTTTATATTGATAAATGTAAACATTAAATTTTAAAAGCTCCAGTAAAAAATCAAAAATAAAATTTTAAAAAGGAAAAAAAGGAGCCCGCAGCAGGGCTCGAACCAGTGACCCTTTGGCGTTGGAGAGCTTCTGTTTGCTCATGCTGGACAGGGCAATCTGCAGATTGAGTCTCCAGTTGATGTCTTCCAGCTGTGTATGAGATGGAAGGTTAGTATACACAAGGCAAAACAACAAAAACCAAACCCGCCAACCTGATTTTACGCCGTTTTTTAAATATTGACATGACCTGGTAATGTTTGCAGAAACATTGACCTGGAATTTCTGGTATTTCATATAACCCACTGATTCGGGTTTCATCTGGGCCCGTTTGAGCACTACTAATTGTCAATTTATGTAACCCAAGTCCGTGTACAATATAAGTAACATGTGTTTTATTCGATTTATTTGTTAGTCAAGTATTTCGAATTCTTATTCAGTAGTAATCACCAAACATCCTTTTGAACATTTCTTAAAATATTATCAATTTTCTATACATTAAAGTTTGCATCAAAAGAGCCTAAGGCTTAATGAGACAAATAAGAGTCTATTTCTAGTAATTGGTGTCTCATAAGATGTTGAGGACACTCCCCGGTACCTCCTGATTGCTAGACTGAAATCAGATCCACTACACCACCATGATTTTAAAATGCTGTAAACTGAAAACTGACACATTACAATTAAATAATTTATTTTGCTATTAAAGACATTTTGAACCTTGTTAAACAGAGATATACAGCTAAGGGAAGTACATAATCACCGGAAAAGGATAAAGCTTATATGAAAATGATTTGTCAATACCACTCCAGTTTACAGTTAGGATACCCATCAGTCCCAATAAGACAGTCAAGAGGGCCCAAAGCACTCACCTATAGGAATTGGCAATTTCACCTAAATGCCATATATCCTAAAGTGACCAACATCAGACATATATTATATTGTAGAGTAATAAAGGAACTGATACTGATTGAGTATGCACGCAAGCTAGCTAATTATGGAATACTATTTATAAGTGCCACACAACATAGTTTTAATGTTCATGTTAACCACGTAGGGGGCATATCCAAGTATATAATTAGGATGTTGTGACATTTACAATATTCCTGTGTTTGCAGAAAATATATACATTAAGTAAAGTTTCTAATTGTTTACGTTGAATGTAAAATTCCTTCTTATTAAAGTTTAAATCTATTGGTATGTTATATAACACAAACCTGGATTGGGTTTAAGGTCTGTAGTCTGAGCTTTTGTAGGACATCCTTTCCATTTGTTGTCCATACAGAAACAATAGCTTCAACCTAAACACAGCAGACTATAAAACAGATTTTGAATACATCCCAATTATCAAAACATCATATTCAGAAAGTGTAGTACCACACGTAAAGTCATGGTATATTTAAGATATAAATATGAATCAAGTTTCATTTACCTTTTACATAAATTTATTATACATAGTTTCAGCTATATTCTGCAAATATATTTAGTTTTTATATTGATTGTGGATGTTTCGTATGTAATATTTAGTTAACAAAATACTTTTTGCACTTGGATCAAATGGCATCAATATGCATATAGCTTGATCATTAAATTATCATTTAAAAGTAAATACATTATATTATTAAATTAGTAAGGAATATCCATAATCAACAGCAGTGTATACAAACTTGTTAATGTATGCATCGTTATAACAATATTTTTTAATATGATCACAGTATGTCAATTTTATGGAAATTTGTTTCTCATTTAAATTTATCACTATGCTTAAATTAATATCAACAAAAGTAATAAAAGAAGCTATCATAGACAATAAATCTCCTGCCATCGGTGCATAGCTGTCGAAGTGTACTGTAAGAATTTGAGATTATAGAGTAAACAATATACAATAGCTTTGTAAAAACAGCAGTACTCTAGATTGGTGAATGTTGTTGGAGTATGTGTTGGTTAGACAAACAAAAATACAAAAAAAAAACATAACATGCATACTCCCCATACAGATATTTTATCATATTATCCATGTGGCATATTTTCAATAATGCATACTATATATTACATTATAAATATATAAATATATATATATATATATATATATATATATATATATATATATATATATATATATATATATATATATATATATATATATATATTTCTATAATTAACATATATTTGTATTCTTTTTTGTCTAACATTAAACCATAATAATATACTAGTTTAACTGTGAACATTTACATAATTCTTAGAAACTTCAAATACATTTTAGCTGTATAATATTATTATTTGATCAAAATAAGTGCATGGTGGGGTCAAAGAGGACTGGGAGCTGCGCCCATGCATTCACACCTAGCTGGCGCATGTTTAATCAACCAGTTGTCTGACAACATGCAAAATATCAAGTTTAATAAGCCCAGCTCAGTTTTACTTTAGTTATTCAGAGTTTGACCAAGTAAAACGAATAACTTACCAAAGTTAAGCATTATTAAATTATGTTGACTATACTTCATTTACGATTTCTTCAAATCATCTAATATCATCACAAATCTAACAAACTTAAATTTGTACATACTTTTTTTATTTAATGGATGGACTATATATAAAGCCGTTTCAAACCATATACTGTATTCAAAATTAAAGTGTTCACCCAGTTGATTTTTTTGCAATTATATTTAAGCTTTAATGTAAATAGAAGCTCAAACATGAGTACCTGTTGAAACAAGAACTCAAGACTATGTATGACCAATTCCAATTCATGGCCATCAAGATTCAACGTGTTGTGTAGCTTTTCCTCCTCATCTTCTGAAAATGTACGCTCATCCTAAAGAAATATATGATATATATAATAACACATGTTTACTTACTAGGTACGCGAGAAGAAGTGTGGACACTTATTTATTATATAGCACATTGCTAATACACGTATAGCAATTATATTAAGGTAAATATTTTATATTTACCTTAATATAATTGGTAAACTTACATACTCGATGAACCCTAGATGCGTTAATATTAACCATGCAACTCGTAATTTTTTGACCGATTATAATCTTTTTGTTCGTTTATTTAATTTGAATTTGATTTCCACGAGGAAAGATTTGTGCACATTTAGTTTTAGGTTAATGGGGCTTTAACAAGTTTAAACCCCTAATATTTTGTATTGACCGGTTCAAGGCGGCGAAATTAAATCATGTCATGTTTATAGTTGATGTTTTGTTATACAATGGTGAAATATATGTGTTTATAGTCTGATTATGATACTAGACTCATCTTCAATCGACTATGACATTTACCCCCCGATCACTGGGATATAAGTCGTCCGTTTACATTCGGCGTAGTATGCAGCCACGGCACTTTGCCCTTTTTCCCTCACAGGTACCCATTTATACTCATATAAACCGTCCGGTTCCTAGACCAGCATCCTACCACCAGACCAGGGTCCCAAAGTGGTGGATTATAACGAAATTTAATCTAATGATATAGTTTCTGGAGTTCCACTGTTTAAAATGCGTCGTTAATTTTATAATATATTTAGAAATGCTTGCAATAAAGGTATAGCTTACATTCTGCAGTAACGAACGAACAAAACGTTTACAAGTTTGCAGCTGTATTTCCGACGCTCAACATGGATCTTTTGTTGGTTTGTGCATTGGTCATGGCTGTAAGATACATTAAATCTTTTAACACAATTTCTGTAACTTTATTATTGGTGCTTTTCAATATCTAGGCCATTTTAAGAAAGTGCGTTTCTCATATAATTCATGTTTGTATGAGATTTTCTTATACCTTTTTTCGATACACAATTTTTTATTGCCCTTTTGGTATTAACATGTCATGAGATGAACATGAAACTATTTATAGGATGTGTCGATGATAGTCCGATACAATGAATATTCACATGCAAATGGTGAAATACACAGTGTAGTTTTAAGTACAGTCGTAAACATATCCTATTTCTCACGGTAGCTCCGCCAAAGCAGTACGTAGCGATTATAATATAAGATCCATATCGATGAACGAAGTTAAATTATGACCTGCTCAAGATATCGTACCATTAATGCTTAATAGTTAATTATACGATATCGTTGATATGGCCATCATGAATATTCCGTTGATGAGTTTTTTAAATTGAAGTTGGTTCTTCAAGTAGATAATACTATACTAATATTCCATGATGGATATGGGAATTGGAAGAGACCATTAGAACGGTCGGGACTTTTTTTATCCGATATCCTCATTGGTAAGCTACCGGTAATTAATGTGTTATTATTAAATGAGATATTAAAAGTTTTGTATATTAATGTTTATAAATCACGTGTTCACGTGATGCTCCATTGGTTGTGAGTGTATTATTACAGCATGCAGCACTTTTATGTATACTGATTGACACCATTAAAAACGCAAATAAATGTATATGAGATCAATTTTTTATTTGAACGAGTATACGTAAATAAAACGGAAAACAAAATAGACTTAAAACAATCACATTCATATCATCAAACGGATGTCTGTGGAACCGTGACATTCGGTTTATGAGTTGATAACAAAATTCTGCAACATTAGAGTGCGTGGCAATTGATACGCTTTTGTTTATCTGTATCCCTTTTGGTTGAAACAAATACTGTTGTATATTTCTTGGCTAGAAAAGTATAGACATATAGGCGATTTCCAAATTATGTTACTAACACAGTATTTCCAATAATTTTATTTTTATAATCAGATGAATGTGACTTCAAAATGATTTGTTTGCGACATTACAAAATGTACGTTTTTGACCAGCCGACTTTTATACGATGTTTTAATTTTGCTGGTCAGGAAATTGCCATGACAACAGAATGGACACCGGTAAATAGTTGTTAAATTATATAAGCTTAATTTTCAGAAGGCATGTTTATTTTGTGTAGATGGCATTTATATTACATACATTGTCCAAATTAATTGTAAAATATACAGCTTACTTTTGGTCACCTGTCATAGCAGTTGTTAATTAGGGAGCCAATAGAATATTATACAGCAGTTAATTCTCAAGGAATCTCTGTGTTTTTTGCGATATGGCGACTCTTATTTTCCGGACATACAGATTTTTTCAACTAGCAACACTCCATTTTTCTGATATTTGTATTTTATCAGAATTATACATATTTAAGTGTCCGATATAGTATAGTAATTAACGGTAAACATGTTCTATAGATGTATTGAAATTAATGCTCACTAAGTACACGGATGTGAAAACCCCATCATGACACGAACGTTACGCGGTACCGCCAAGCAAACAATAACCTATCAACAATTGATTATGTCCATGCATCAGTCTCTTCATCAGGTGGAGTTCTCTTTCATAACATGTTTCGGCGCTATCCACAACATCTTCCGGAGGTGCCCCGGCCGAGGGCGATCAAACCTCGACCAGAGACTGATTAGCTATCACTGCTGCTCTCTCATCTGCCATAAACATTGTGAGGCTGATTCTGCTTGCCTGCAGACATCTGCTTTTGCCCGTCTCCTTGCCATTCCAGTGATGCCAAGTACTGCATAGGCCTTCCAGAGTGACTGCCCGGCGAAGCTCCGACTGCCAAAATCGATAGGGAGGTTCCAGGTCTTCTATCCTTGTCGTCGGCACTCATCAAGTAGCGGCTGGTAGTGGGCCTTCTTTCTCTCGTGTGCTTCCTCCATTTGCTCTTCCCAAGGCACTGTCAGTTCCAGAAGCAGTAGCTTCTTCGTTGCTCTTAACAGAATAAAAACGTCAGGACGTAGAGTGGTTGCAGCGACGTCTGGTGGGAATTGTACCTGCTCGTAGGTCTACTATAAGTTCCCGGTCGCTTGCTGTAGCTAGGATACCTGACTTTGAAAACATTTTGTTACTTGGTGCTGATCCTTCATCTTAAACGAAATTGATGAAGGTTGGCCTTGTCTGCATTGATGGCTTCTTTCGTGCCACATCAAGGCTTGCTGAAGTCTCGCTGAGGATCTTGTCCTGCCACCATCGGTATCTCCCGCTCGTAAGTGCTGTTCTGCAAAGCATCATGACTTGCCTGACTTTGGTGACCTTGAACTCCTCTGGAAGAGAGGGAAGTGGAAGCTGTAGCTTGCTACCCGAGCTGTACAAGTCGATACTTGAGAAGCTTCTTGGAACCCCAAGCCATCTTCTGATGTAGCGGCTTAATTTTCTCTCCATGGCTTCGACAGTCGATATTGGGACGTCATACACCAAACGAGGCCACAGAAGTCTTAGTAGTACCCCATGTTGGTAGATCCATACCTTGTACTTTCCAGGTAGACCGCTCTTGTCCGTGGCTTGCATCCAGTCATCTAACTGCTGTCGCATCTGTAGCACACTTTCCTTGTCGTTGAGAGAGTTTCCGCACCACTTGCCACGGCTCTTTACTGGCTGCTCAGTCCCTGTCGGGATGAGTTCCCCGTTGATTCTGAAGCGAAATCGGTCCTGTACCTTTCCTTTCTTTAGAACTAAGCTCCTTGACTTGGCTTGCTTAAACTTCAACCTTGATCACGAGATCAGTCGTTCTAAATCTTCCAACATCCATCTTTCTTCTGGAACCGACTTAGATGTTATTGTCATGTCATCCATGAAGGCTCCTGTTGGTAGCTGGGATGAGATGGCTATTGGACCTCGGCTCATCTTATCTGCTGTTTTCACCATAAGGTTCATTGCTGCATAGAAGAGAATTACAGAGATAGTACAGCCGTTAACTATCCCAACTTCGAGGCGTTTCCATGACGTTGTATAGTCAGATACCGTGAAGCGCATTTTGAAGTTGTCAAAATAGTGTTTCATCATATTTTGAACCATCTTAAATGCTGAAAGACAGACGTGGATATTGAATAGTTTGGGAGAAAAATAATGTTCGGATTCAATAGTAAAGAAATCTGACTAGCAAGAATTTTCTTCATGTGGGCTAGTTATTTAACATCACACAATATAATTATATATATTTATATTATGTTTGGTGCTATAACATTATCTTGTGAGCTTCAGTACACGTGGTTCAGAGGTGACGTCCACATGGTATCTACAACACTCGTTATAGGAGAGTTTGATTATTTCTTGATTTTGTCGTCAGTAGTCGGCATGGGGTCTCTTTTTGATTTACTTTCTCGTTATCAGAATTAAACGCTAAACGAAAGATTGTCAGGTCAGCATGCCAAATTGTAATTGTGATACCAACTGCATGCATTTAAATAATATCGTTTACATAATTGTTTGACAGCATTTCCAAGTAAAATATTCGCAGATAAATTAGAATAATGCTTATGAATTTCACGAATTGAGTACATGTTTGTGGTAAAGATATATATGAAATGTATGAAATATTAATGATTCAAACTATTGTATTAACCATTTAAGTTGGAAATTGAGTATTGTAAAAGGCAATATGACCCATGGGATTGCGTCTAATTGAATCAAAATTTGTGTTAAAAAATACTTGATTTGTCATTAACATGATTTATACTTATGTTTTCAGCCTCTGGACCACCTGAAATAAGATTTGAAACTCTGATCGTCATTTCGTCAAATCGTCGTTTCCTTTGCATGAACCCTTGTTAGGAAAGAAATGCATACATGGTAGCGGTATATAAGGAAGTGTTTGTTTAGTTAGCATTTCAATAGCCTATTACATCAACTATATCGTTTGTGTTTGTTTTTATTTATATTTATTATAAAAATACAACAAGTACACTTTCATAGACATTTAATTGCGAAAAGAAAAAACAACAACAACAAAACACATTTTTTAGAACTAGTTCACATGTTAATTTGGCATTAATTTTCTTTGACAAAATAATTATACTGGGCAATGATTTAATTGTTTTGAATAGGTTTAACGATTTGTTATTATAGAAGCACAGCATACGCATATTGTTTTCTTGGCTTGTCTAATCAATGACAAATATGTCATACCGGTAAATAATTAGTTAAAATATTGGTACAATCAATGATCAATCAATCAACCGTTTTACACGATACACTGTTATTAGATTTCCCGGTCATCTGGTCGATTTGCATTTGTAAAACCATGGGTATACTCGTTAAATTTTAACATTTTCGTAAACATTAAAATATGGACAGTAGAATATTTACATATTTACATATTTTCGTTAAACTTTAGGCTCTCTAAAATGAACATCTCGTGTTATTTTAAAAATCTTCATGTGTAATTGATACTAAAAAGCATGTGTTTTTAAACATATATGTAAGTTGATGCACAACCTTTATCCGATAATGTAATACATTTTGTCAGCAATGCTTGTGTGGTTTTCTTTTTATAAATTATGTTGATCTCTTTTTTCAAATACCATACCCTTTATAAACGGTGCGATTGTTTTCCAAAATATGTTAGCATTGATCACGCAGCAAAACTTTGCGACAATTATTTAGACCACCAAATTAGGAGATTTTAAGAGCTCATAATTAGGCATGTCACCTCCATGCAACAGGAACTTGGTTGGCAGACCCTACAAGACAGACGAAATGACACTAAATTAATAATCATTTTTTCAAAATTGTTCAAGGTTTGTTGCTGTGCCCCTACCATTATTTATCGAGCGACCCACCAGATTCACTCGTCACATGCACCCCCTCTCCTACAGACAGATCCATACCACTGCACATTATTATAAGTTTTAATTTTTCCCAAGTGCTATTGTGATGCGGAACAACCTCCCTGCCACTACAGTTTTACATCCTGATCTTGAAGGGTTTAAGCAGCCCCTGCTTTCCCCTTCTGCCCCTTGAACTCCAGTCTTTAACCTTAAATTACTTCACCTTATAATAAATATAAAATACTTTTATCTTTCACACTGTTTCACTTTTAACACTAGTATCTGCAATGACTGCGCATAGAAAGATAGATAGACAGACAGACAGACAGACAGACAGACGGACAGACAGACAGACAGACAGACAGACAGACAGACAGACAGACAGACAGACAGACAGACAGACAGACAGACAGACAGACAGACAGACAGACAGACAGACAGACAGACAGACAGACAGACAGACAGACAGACAGACAGACAGACAGACAGACAGACAGACAGACAGACAGACAGACAGACAGACAGACAGACAGACAGACAGGCAGACAGGCAGGCAGGCAGGCAGGCACGCAGGCACGCAGGCACGCAGGCAGGCAGGCAGGCAGATACATAGATAGATAGATTAGAATGAGATGGAATTGAGCGATAAACTGATTTAAAGATTTAAAAGTATGTTACAAGTGGCATGCATTTTGAAGTTACGCGACAACTCGAACGAGATCATGAACAATTAAGAAAACACTTGAGTGATGGCGATTCATTATGTTTAATGAAACATCTTGTTATAATATTTCAATACATAATAATGAAATACGATTGCAAAACAAAAAGTCTATTTAAATTATGACAATATTTAGAATAATATAGACTACAAGGTTAGTGTGAATTAACTATTAATGTCTTAGCGAGGCGATTGTTCGACATGAACAATATTCGGCGCAGATATTTGTCATCCCAGCATTCTCAGTCTTGGTATAATAACAACTTAATTGAAAATTATTAAAAGCCAATAAACACTCAAGAACAACACATATTTCTTACAATATTTCGCAAATAAAGTTAACACATAATAACAATGTTCATTATGGCAAAAGATACCATTTCAACTCTAGATGTTATCTGGTAACATGGATTTAACGCGATACAAAATGCTCGCTTTTTGTATCACAACATATTCCACCTGAATTTCCGGCTACTCTATCAGAACATTTACGAGCAAACGCGAGATTGGATTCGGGCAGCTTCGGAAGCACGACGTTGTTCTCATGAATACGTCATTCATCCGATGCTGCCCAAATGCACTCTCGTTTGTTCGTAAATGTTCGCATATCGTGGCTGGAAATTAACATGAACTAAATTGTCGCACCAAAAAAACCCTGATCATTTGTTTCTCGTGTAATCTATGTTACCATTCCACATCGAGCGTTGAAAGTTTTGCTATTTCTATAAAGAACACAAATTTTGTTATGGGTTAACTTTATTTTACGAAATATTTTGCGAAATATCCGTTGATTTCGAGTATATAAATGTTATTTTAAAAGACAACACAATCATCTCTTACATGATGTAATTTTATATAACTCGTATTTGTTTTACCAATAGAGTTGATATATTGTGGCTCTTTTTTAACTTATAAGGTAATATGCCGTTAGTGTTATGACGGCAAAAACAAAAATATAATCATTTACAAGGAATTGCACCATGTATATAACATATACTGGCGATGTTTACATGTTCATTTACAGATAAGTTGGAGGTGGTAAAATATGTTTTGTGTTTGTTTATTTACATAAATCAACAATCAGTAGTCATTTTATTGGCAAGTCAAAGACAAAGTAGTGTGTTGTTAAAAGTGGCATGATGTTTGAAACACAATTGAACCATTGTATTGTATCCAACATGTTTTATTATTGCTGTAACTACTTAAAAAATGTGATGGTTTTTATGAACCTTGACAGTGCAATTGGTGTATCTTCTTGTATTCATCAATTAATAAAAAGATATTTTAATACAACTTTGTTACTAGAACTTACTGTTTAACAAGCACTTTAAATTTTAGTAAGTCTATGATTTAGTTAAAAGTTAAAACCCATTTATTGAGAAGCGAATCCAAGACACCGTTATCCATAGTGAATATTGTATTTTAGGGATTACTCAATATCTTCTTCAAAACACCCATTAATGACTCTGCTCAGGATATGTACTCGAGGTTGTCAAAATAAGTCTTAGTTTTCCGATTCCATCAAGTTAAAAAAATAGACTAAAATACAAAATAGATGTCAATCGGGTTACGCATGGTCAAGTGTTTAAATTACTCATGTCGTTTTACTTTCTGGAAATTGTTAACTCGAGCGGTCATTTCCTAATTTCATATAAGTGAAACTCTAATCACAATTGAAGCCAATCCTTGGTTCAAAGGTTTAAAGTATGTGTTAAGTGGTTGAAGAATGTAAAACTAACCATATGTAAATCGGTGCTTTTCATCGCTTATTAATAAAACGTGACATTCAAACTTTCAAAGCAGCTCGAACATACATTTAAATTATTTGTATAACAAATACGTCGATCAATAATTTTATAGAAAATCATAGTTTTTTTATTTCATCGTATTGTTCAATATGTATTAGCACTTATTGGCAAACTAACGATTATTCAAATGATAAATATTTTATGCAATTACTTATTTAATTTAGAATAATATTAAAGTACGCTGTGCATCGTATTTTAAGAAACAAAAACCGATCGAATAGTTTTAAGTTATATTTAAGTTAATATATTTTTGGACGTTTACGAATATGTTAAAATTTAAATTTAAAATGTGGTCCTTTAGGTGCGGAATTGTTATCAAAAGCAAAAAATTGTCAATGTTTGAAGATAAGTGAATTAATTTATGTCAGTTCATCAGTTGTGTTCTAACATTTATTTAATACAGTGTATTAAACACTCAATGCATGGCAAGCAATTGTTTGTATCGTTCATACATGGTAGTAAAAGTTACATCAAGCTTTATTCCCAGGTGCTTTGACAGATACCTTTGCAAAGATCTCTTATTTTTTGCTTAAATTCATGCAATGAATAATTAATTTCCCGCGTTTGTTTTGCCATATTATCATCGGATTGTAATGAAATTGCGATGTGAACAGAAATGCTGATAATGATCTCTACACCATGTCTTCATATGCCTAGCAAAATACTTTCCGTTAAAGAATTTTGTATCGCGGTTTCGGTACATAAGTATTTCTCGTCCTAGAAAATTGACACTTTGCCTTTATAAAGTGAAACTAATTACGCTGTAGGGTAGTAGCTATGGTGTCCGCCTAGCGAAGGAAGGTCACGGGTTTGAGAAGAAAGAAACGGACTCGATAGCGTTTGAAAAAGCATTAAGCTTTCAATGACATTGAGCTAACTTAAATAGGTTTGAACTAAACTAGTTATTACTACAACAACTTTCGAGTGCATGACAACAGTATTTAACCTGAATAAAACTACGTCATTTTAATGTATATGAATTATATTAAATGCATTAGTTAATTACTAGATACTTCTCGAAATAATTTAGACCATTCCATTCGGATGAAATTGTATTTCTACAGACGAACCATACTATAAATGAATTACACGCATCCGTCATACCGAATATTAATTTCATCTTGAACTTAGATTTAACAGTTGGAATGACATTTGCTCGAAAAGTTGCACCAACCATTTAACACATCCCAACTGTTTTACTAGCATTCACTCATATGCCAGCAGTGGATCGTTAGTCTGTTCGTATGTTGTTTAACTGATGTCAAAGTCAATATTATAAGTTTTGTTCACTTCTCGAGAAAGTGGTTAGTTGTTTGCTACTTATAGAATGTGTTGGAACATCGTCATCATGTATACATGTATTTGTATTCTTCGTTTAGTGTATTAATTTAAAGCTTTCGTCTTTTCGATTTATGTTTTTGTTTTCAATGAATTAACAAAAAACTACTATATGATCTTGACCAATTCCAGTTAAAACGTAATACAGACAAAAAAACTGTATACATAAGGTATTAGCAATGTAATATAGGAAATTAATTACACTTGTAACCAATACATTTATTCATCTGTATTATGATTACATGTATATACATAAACAAAGTCAAATTGCGCAAACTTTTCATTACAAAATGATGAATCATTTGCACAACAACTTTTGAAAAAATAAATAGTATGCAACAAAAGAAGACTTATACAAAGTTAATGTTATGACGCACCATTGACTTTACATTCTTGTAATATTCAAATTTCGCATCTCACATTCGCATTGTTTAATATACCAGTCTTTTGTCTAGTTTAAAAAGTCATGCCCGATAAAAATACTAAATAAATGAGGTATTGACAGTAATGTTAACACAATTCATCTCTATTGAGAGAACATGTATATACCAATTAAGAATCTAACAACGCGAACCCATTAAAGCGGATGAAACTAGCCAATAAATTGAACAAACAAATAAGGTTCAAAATACTAGGACATACACTGTGTGAATGCTACGATGCACTACGGACCTCAAAGTAATGAAAATTTCACAATTTGTATTCCTCGTTCAGAATATGAAATAAGACAGTCTTGCGGGTTTGTGAAATGCTTTCATAAATAGATGCATGTATAAATTAATCAGAATAACCAAAATAGCAAGCTGAAATACTAAGGAATGAAGAAAATCAATTTTCGTGCGTTATCACTTGCGTTAGTTCTAATACTCGTACAATCTTCAGAACGAATATAAATTTGTATATACCGTAATTACTCTATGTTTTCGGACACTTAAAAATAATATAAAAAAAAATCGTGTCCGAAAACTTAGAAACGAAAAATATTCACAAAATACAGGTGTCCGAAAACTAAGAGTCGAAAATTGAAATGTCCGGAAATTGTTCATAAAACTTGCAATACGGTGCATCACACTTTGAAGCGTTTAGTATTTGTCACTGTTGTTTTACCGAGAAGGGGTTGAACCAATGCGGTAGATAATTGAACTTTTAATTGGCACTTCCCCTGGTAATTGTCATAACGCTTATGCTATCGGGCGAAACCATTGTTTAATACCGGTTTACAAGGTTATTTACCCAATAACGCAAATGTAATGGTCCGTTGCCTTCAGGCATGCACCTGCCATGTTTTATGATATTAATCTGGTTGTAAAACCCCATGATCGAAGTGTCATTAGATATCGAAAACAGGACCGACATTTGGTAAAATAAATCTGTAAAATATAGAAAACGTAGAGACATTAATTATGGACGAAAACTCGTGTGTTCGAAAATTAAGAGTCACGAAACATAATTATTTTTTCTAAAAAAAGGGTGTCCGAAAACTTAGAGTGTCCGAAAAACATAGAGTTATTACGGTACTATCAATTGCACAATGAACAATGGCAATACTAGCTTTCGATGTTAGTCGCAATGAAATATATAGTTTTCTTTCGAGATTAAATAAAATCGAAATGATCATATTTAATTGATAACCAAAATATAAGATTTGTGTTTTTTTTTCAAGATATACATACTTTAAGCGGGTTGATTTTATCAAAAATTAATTCAAGTAAGCATTATTGATAATCTATGTAATGTGTAAATCGACTCGGATTTGTTTTAGACCTATTTTAAAAACGTAACACACGTGTAATAAATAAAATATGTACAATAATACATAATGCATACAAAATCATTGTACAAACGTACAACATATCATACAAGGTATCAACATATATAAATCGCAAAGTAGATGATAAAGGAAAAAAATGATCCCACAGAGGGGTATTATACATATTTATAATGAAGTTCTGTTTAGAAAAGTGAATAAAACATGTGCAAAAAGGTAATAAATCAACACGATCATATGCTAGGTTTAAAAAAGTTTAGTAGTAACAGTTGTAAGTGCTATTTCAAGTGATTACTAATCGTTCAGGTGGTAAAATAAGTAGCTGATTTATAATTTCACCGCCATCTCGCAAGCCCGCTGAATTTTTTTAAATACCTTTACTACATAACGATCAACCACAGTCCGTTATTCCAGGGTCTTGCCAAGACTGCAATTGTTACTCTCAATTAAAGTAGTTGCTAGGTAGCAAATCAGCTATATCAGAGCTTGTGAGATATTCAAACATCCCGTTTCAATACAAGAGTAATGTTTACACAAAAACATCATCCTCTTGCGCTTCGTAGTCGTCTACAGACATCTGTTTTGACACAGCTGCAGGAAAATCGGGTGGACAAGTGTCTTTGGTAGGCGTAGGCGTCAGCAATATCTTTTGATTGACAGCGTGGATGTTGTCCGATGTAGTGGAGTGGAGGCTGGTGGTTCGACTGAGAACAGTGTTCCTGCTTATAACGGATCCGGTCCGCGGTTTGGACGATCGGAAACTGTCGCTTTTCATTGTCCCCTGGTTCGAATTCAAACTCTGACGCCGTTTGAGGTTGTAACGCTTGAAACACCCGAATGTGAACACGTAGATAACCGCTCTGCGAAAGTCGCACATCATCGTACAGTAGATCCAAAAGTTGGCGTGAAAGCTGACAATCAACGCGATCTCGTAGGCAGAACTCATAATGTGATGAGTCTCGACACCGAGCTTTACACTCGTAGGTCTGTATATATCAATCAGGGCATAGAGCTTGTACAATCCATAAGGAACTTCTGGAACAAGAAAACAGATGACAATCAACACTGCCGTGATTGTGATTATTCTGTCCCGGGAGCTCCGTTTCTTGTTCGTACTCTTTGATATAATGGACGAGGCTCTTCGCTGGGCCTTTTGAAGAGTAATGAGGGTCTTGGTTGTCAGTCCTATAAGAAGGGACGCTGGAAGAAAATGCATGAAAATAACGCAAATCCACATATACAAGCAGGCATCTTTGCAAGGTTGATCTGTACGCCATTGACACTCAAGTTGTTGAGTGTATTTGTGAGTAGTTGCATTGATTAGCTGGTAAATATGCATCAGAAATGACAGCAGGTACATGACAAGTACGGCTATACATGTCTTCCAGAAGGTGCATATGCGACCGGAAATGAATGGATAACAAACGCAGAGGTACCGCTGTATTCCCAGGAAGACAGTCTGCCATATAGATGCGGTATGAAACGCCTTTGAGATGTAAAGTTGCAAGACCATGTACGTGTTGCATCCCGATGCAGATAATCGCTCAATGTCTGGGATGTATACGTTGAACGAGTTCGGAAGTAACGAAATGCCGGTCATCGAGTCGGAAAAGGCGATGCTCACAAACAGCAGGTTAGTTGACTTGCCGCGACCTTTGCTCGACAGAAAATAGCCCACGACAAACACATTTGCGAGAATCATAAATAAGACGATTATAGTTCGGACAAGACCAAGTGTTATGATCTCAAAGTCGTAAAATGTCAGATAGTATATATCATTATATACATCATCACTCGTCGCTGTGTCGAAGTAATTCTCAGTCGCGTAATCGTCATGATTCAGTCCGGAATCATTCGAAATTATCGCAAAATCAATGGCTGACATCGAGGATCTGTTGTTATCGTCAGCCGCAGTCGAAGATTCATTCGAAATCATTACAAAATCAATCACTGACAACGAAGATTTGTCGTAATCGTACGCCGAAGTCGAAGAATGATCAGAAACCATCACAGAATCACTTATTGACATTGCAGGTGCGTTGAATGCCGTCAATGAATCGTTGGAATACACTTCTTATGTTTTATCATCCGAAGAAAAATTCAAACAGGAAAAGTATAAGCACTATTTTAAAGCAGATTCCTGAATCGATCTTGTCTGTGAAAAACTGTATTCGTCCACAGCTTTAATTAGTGTGTATGTATTATCCTTGTGAATTTCTCTTAAATACCGCACGATTATATGTGCTACATTAAATAAAATAAAAAAAGTACAATTATTCTAGTCAATCGATACTTACATGCACACTGATCACTACGAATATAGATAACGCTATGGCAAGCTTTTACATTAAGAATCCAACAAGAGTATGAAGTCCTCCGCCTCCATGCTTATTTCATTTAAATCAGCTGCACTTTTCTAATGGCCTTTTGATATCTCCTGTACATGCTAAACTGTTTCGAAGCTTCGCAAAGACTGTGCCTTCCGTTTGATTACACTGCTCTATAACTCTTCCGTTCGTGAGAATTAATAAAAAATCGCTTCCTGCAATTGTCCATTAGTACAAGGAAGTATTTTGATGACTTTGAAATATAAATAAATGTTCCAAATGTCTCCAAACCGAATGTCACCGCGTTTTGTAAGTAAAACACTGTATTTAAATGCTTGAAAAAAGGCATTTGTGTTTGTTTGATTAACCTGATTTGAAATAAAGACGGTAGCCTCTTTTATTTAAATTAACCATGGGCCTTTAAAATTAAGTTTTCTCTGCATTATAGATTAAAAAATGTATCTCTACCTCTACCTCTGCCTCTAGCTATTTTGCACATGGCGCAGCTCTGAAATGGATATTCACTTTATGTTGTTCCCATTGATGAAATCCGAAAATGGTTATTTTTGTGTTTTCTTCACATTGCGAGGTCTCAAAAAATAGTTTCTGTATGTTGTCTTAAGGTTCTTGACATAAGCGTATTTCCCAAAAAGGGTCATCGTTATGGCACTGTTAATTGTACGGTCATTGGAAAAACACTTCTTTAACCACAATAAATGGAGAGTATTGATAACTTTGAAGTCGTGTACCAGTTGTCATATAACAGAATCTTGTGTTGGTTTGTTTTTGTTATCATTCTCTGCTTTTTATTAAATATGTTTTAGTACTTCACGTATTTAACAAATTGTATTCAATTAAACACGTTGCTTACGCTAAGCATATTATGGGGGCATTGCTCCTAATATTTAAAATCATGTTTGAGGAGCCGCCATCAATCAACCAAATATTGCGAACGTGAAGCGTTGTTTTAGTAGGTTCTTAAATTAAACACATTATTACCTGGACACTTAATGTAAAGTGTGATTTTAAAGATAACTTTATTTGAAGAGAAAATCATTTGCAAAGGTCCTAGTTAGCGATTGCTTTTCGAAATACCCTTGTAAAGAGCCCCTTAAGCGCTTAAAAAGAACAGTAACACGTATAATTAAGCCTTTTTATATGCTAAGAGGTCCACTTAATGAAAAACATTGCAAGTACGCTCGTTTACATGGCCAACTTTCCCGGGCAAACTATTCAAAATGCAAAACGCTCGCGTGTTTTAATTGTTCTGTAATCACCCACTTGTAAATGACATTCATTTCACGCGTGCTCTGGAGATGATGCAACGGATTGATGAAATGCAATCAAAACAGAACCTAAAACTTGATTCAGCAACTTAGTACATACGTATAGTTACACAATACAATTAATTTAAAAGCGATATAATTTTGTCACTGAATTAAATTACTCTTACAATTTGACACAAGAGAAAGCTAGCAGTTTTCTACACATGGAACTTTGCGTTTAAATATTCTGTATTACATGTTTTCTTCCAAATTTTAACAATTTAAACCACACTAAGCATCGCATTCTTTTTCGTGCGTATATACATAAGACATGTTTTTTACGTGCAAATATATACGTAACATTAATATTAATATATGAACTTGTATTGATTGAGTTCTTGGAATGAATGACTTATAAAAGACATACTTTCTTGTATGACAAGGAAGCCAGTTTGTCAATTCCTGTCCAGGATAACCAAATTGAAATATTATTTTACTCAACTGACAATCTACGATCTTAATAAATCCTTTTTAGAAAGTTTTCAGATAGCTGGTTTGCAAAACAACATGAATACTGAATTTCCGTTGTGATGTATATGTATTTAAAAAAGCGCTTTGTTGGAGTTGCTAAACAAGCAGGGAGTTGCCAAACAAGCAGAAGTCATGTATTAAAAAGGAAATTAAAGGACGTGGTATTTATAACTCTGTTTATAGCGTCCATGAACTTTAACACATATCTGTTATCAATATTAAATCTATTACACTCCAGATACGGCATCAAGAATAACATCCGCTGGATCTTTGAGTGAGTCACGTGACTCATTATCTATACATTTGAAGTTGACGCCTTTTTGATGGGCGCCACACGCGTAGCCCTCATCAAGGTATACCGTTTTCTTTCGAACATATTGTTAGATTGAATGCTATTGTTTGTTAGTAATTCATTGTGTGTTGTTTGTATTGTCTTTCGGTGTATAGGCAATTGGTCACATGTCTAAAATAAAAAAAAAATAGCGGATGGAAACAATATTTTTTATCCTGATAGAATGTTTCTTGAGTTTTAATGACTCCTTTATGTGATACTAACACGGATTAAAATGGGCACGAAAGGGCATTTATTCCGCCACCCATAGTTACACTTACCTTTAGACAAATGACGCATTGTTAAAAAAAATCTTCACAATGAAGAATTAAACTCCTATACATACACCGCTTTTGTAAAAAGTGGTGTGAAGACAGGTAAAATGATCATATGCAATAAACACAAAACGGCTTACAACGGTCTAACACATAGATCGGTTTAGCATTTACACGACCGTTCTTGACCAGCCATCGACCCTTTCATTGTTTCTTATTTAGTCTAAAGGTGTTTCAAATATTTATGTTCCAAGTTGAATTACCTGCCTTGTGTGAATTATAAGTATTTAAGAACTCGATTATCTAAAGATACAGTCAACTCGTCAATAGGGGGTCACACAAATAGGGGGTAACCATCGTGTATTTCATGATAAAGTATAATCCAATCAAAAACAATTGTTGCATAGTGTGTCCCTTGGATAAATGTTCATTTTACAAATTGTGAAAAGATGCTCCATCTGTTGATCTGACAGGGGAGATAATGCTGTAAACAGTGAACCTTTATTGGCGATAGTGAGTGCTTGTGTGTACATCATTTTATTAAAGGTCATGTTTATTAATTTTCAATCAGACTTTTTTTTAAATCTGAAATATGGTTAAATGACAGCGTTATAAACTGTTTATGTTATAGTTTTTGTGATCATATGATATTTTTTTAATTGTCGTACTTTCATTGGTCATTTTTGCAAAAAATCAGAAGTGTACTGCGTCAAAATAATAATACAGAACCAGAGCTGTCACCATAGGATGACTTATGCCCCCTATAAACGCTTGGTAGAAGTTATGAGCTTTTTTCGAAACCTAAACACAGATTTCGAAACCTAAACGCGAACCCTAAGTTCAAGGTCACAGGGGTCAAAATTTGAGTGCGTATGGAAAGGCCATGTCCATATACACATGCATGCCAAATATGAAATTGCTTTCTGAAGCGACATAGAAGTTATGAGCATTTTTCGAAATCTAAACGCAGTGTGACGGACAGATAGACGTAAGTCCGTTCACCATTTGCCCTCCTTCGGGGACATAAAAAATGTCTTAGAATATCAAAATAAATAAGAAAGCCACATAAACTAGAGAGCAGACACCATGCTAAATCCTTGAAATGCACTAAGTAACCCCGTGACCTAGTTTTTGACCCTGCATTACCCATATTCGAACTTGACCTAGATATTCTCTTGATACAACTTCTGACCAAGTTTGGTAAAGATAAGATGAAAACTACTTCAATTAGAGAACGGACACCATGCTAAATCCTTGTTATGCACTAATTGACCCTGTAACCTAGTTTTTGACCCGGCATGACCCATATTCGAACTTGACCTAGATATTCTCTTGATACAACTTCTGACCAAGTTTGGTAAAGATCAGATAAAAACTAATTCAATTAGAGAGTGGACACCATGCTTAATCCTTGAAATGCACTAAGTGACCCCGTGACCTAGTTTTTAACCCGGCATGACCCATATTCGAACTTGACATAGATATTGTCTAGATACAACTTCTGACCAAGTTTGGTAAAGATCGGATGAAAACTATTTTAATTAGAGAGTGGACACGAAAAGTGTGACAGACTGACAGACAGACAGACAGACAGACTGACAGACGGACAGTGCAAAAACTATATACCACCTTTTCTTCCAAAGGGGGCATAAAAATGATATAATAGCATTTATTTTTTCATCTTGTCATTTATACACAAAATCCAAAAGTACAAAATTTAATGGAAATATTTAACGTTATTTGGCGTGTTATTCTCTATTGGCAAGTTGATAGTACCTCGTTCTTTATTTTGCTTATTTCAAATGCATTACTTTTTACTTTTGAAGATCTTAGTAACAAACAAAATGTGCAATAACGTTTGGATACATTTTCTAAAATTAGCCATATTTGTTATGAAGATAGTAATGGTTTGTTTAATTAGTTTATTTTTCAGATGATTTCATAATTTGCCGTTGTTTCTTTCTAATTTCTTAGAGATATGTAGTATTTCATATCTGTGTTTTCGCCGAGTGCTTTGAATGTCATCATTAAGCATCGGACATTTCAATAAAATTTGTCCAAATTGCCAATAATACTTAAGCAAATAAAAAAAATGTTAATGGGTCTTTTTTTTGTAAAGAACAATTAAGGCAGCATAAGAATACTGAGAATTCAAACTTCTGGGCAACTTGACCCCTGGGAACAATACAATAGGGAAAGCACTTGTTATTTATTGTAGTCGTACCAAAATTGGATTTCGGACTAAAAGAAAAATGGTTATCATATTTCGATAATGTTAACAATGCTTTTCTTAAATTTATTTGAACTGGTGACCTATTTGTGGAAGCTAGAGACCCTAATTTGTACTTGGCTTAGATAGTTCCAAGATAAACGCTGTGACCTTTAATCAAAATGTATTCATAAATGTCACTTAAAGAGTGGTATCAAGGCTTTCTAAGATTTATCATGTTAAAGTTTTTGGACACACGTTACCCAGATTGTAGCTTGGCCTTGACATGGTTGAGAAATACATTGTGGCAATATTTCATTAAGATGGAGTCATATTTGTTGCTTCTTAAATAGTACTAATGTTTTTTTAAGATTGGACCTGGTAAACTAGTTTTCGGACACACGAGACCTATATTCAATCAAGTCATATATATTAACATGATAAACATTTTGACCAAGATTATTAAAGATTTTATAAATAATGTGGCCTCTATAGAGATAATGACCTTAAAGTTGACAGCACACACACTAAAAAACAGCTTCTATTGTCGATTTGAGTACCTTAGTGCATGTATACAAATGATGTATTGTATAATTCTGAAATAACAGTCTGTCTGTCTGTCTTGAGCACTTTGTAATCAAACGAGCTAAAAAGGCAAACAAAACAAATATCCAGTCAAGGTGGTAAGTGCCATCCCTGATTAGCCTGTCCAGATTGCACAGGCTAATCTGGGACTACACATTACAACATGCATTAAGCCCAATTTTTCCCAGAACGAAACACAATTAGTTTTCAGTCTGTATACTTCTTTTCAACTAAGGTCGCAGTGGCATACTAGAGGTGATGATGGGCCTTAAGACAGGAGGACCGGGGTTCAAATCCCACCTCGTTCTCAAGAACTTCGCATGAGATACCGAACACTGGTTCTTTCCTGGAAACAGACTCTAGTGACTAAATACATGTACATTCTGGGCTTTCATTGCAGTCTAGGTTAAATAAATACGCTTAAATTAAATGAACGTGAGTGGGAAACATGCTCGCACAAAAAGAAACACAATGTACTTTTATTTGTGATAAAAACAATACAAAATCAAATTTAGGAAATTATTGCACTGTAAGCATATGCACACTTGTTCAGCTAAATTAAGTGATACCAAATATCAAATAAAAACAAGAGCTGTCTCCATAAGATGACATATCCCCCAAAAAAACGCTTTGATAGAAGTTATGAGCATTTTTCGAAACCTTAATGCAGATTTCCAAACCTAAACGCGGACCCTAAGTTCAAGGTCAAAGTGAAAGGGGTCAAAATGCCTGTGCGTATGGAAAGGCCTTGTCCATTTACACATGCATACCAAATATGAAGGTTACATCTGAAGCAACATAGAAGTTATGAGCATTTTTTGAAACATAAACGCAGATTTCGAAACCTTAACACGGACCCTAAGTTCAAGGCCATGGTCAAAGGGGTAATTATTTCTGTGCGTATGGAAAGGCCATGTCCATATACACATGTAAACCAAATATGGAGGTTACATCTGAAGCGACATAGAAGTTATGAGAATTTTTGAAACCTAAACGCAGATTTCGAAACCTAAACGCGGACCCTAACTTTAAGATCAAGGTCAAAGGGGGCAAAAGTATGTGCGTATGGAAAGGCCTTGTCCATATACACATGCATATCAAATATGAAGGTTACATCTGAAGCGACATAGAAGTTACATGTATGAGCATTTTTTGAAACCTAAACGCAGATTTTGAAACCTAAACGCGGACCATAACTTAAAGGTCAAGGTGAAAGGTTTCAAAATTTGTGTGTGTAGGGAAATGCTTGTCAATATAAACATGCATACCAACTTTGAAGGTGACATCTGAAGCGACATAGAAGTTATGAGCATTTTTCGAAACCTAAATGTAAAGTGTGACAGAATGACGGACAGACAGACGGACGGTCCGATCACTATTTCCCCATCTTTGGGGGCATAAAAACAATGGGAAATAAAATATAAACAGCATATATAAACTCTGAGAAATCAAACTTTAAATTTTTGTAAGAAAAGTTAAAGATAGCGTAACACTTGGTCACATAAATTTGTGTAAAAAATCTAATGATGAACTGACCATTCACAATATGATATCTATATTAAAAGGGAAATAATATTGCAAGTGAACCAGTTTAAGTATAAAATTTAATAAACTTATGATCTGGGTCAGATAACAAAAGTTTTTCTTTGAACTACACGGTCTAGTATTACCTAGTAGTGAATTGTTTCAAGTGTTGTTATTGATAACAGACCATCAAAACATCCTAGAAATGGTTAATTTCCGAGAAATGTGTCAAGTGGTAATTAACTTACTTACATGTTAATTAAACAGAATTATTCATCAAATTCAGACATTAATAGAACACTGTCAAATAATAGAATTGCATGCAAAAATTATAATATTACAATATTATCATTTAGAAAATTCTACATTAAAAATAAAACATTTGAATCAAGTCATGAAACATCAGTAAAGAGTCCATAAATTTTCCTGATTTAAAATCTTTTCATTTACACCCCTTCGAATTTTAAAACAGAACAATGCCATGTAATACTGTATTTTTCAATAATTTAACTTTTTCAAGAAAGCAACAATTATGATGCTACCATATCAGAATCCTACATCCATTTAACACCATTTAATAACATTATACAGTAATGACTGGCAGCAGTCTATTTGTCCCTGATTATGGTCCATGAAGCACCCGGTCCTTGATCAAAGATGTCCTAGTGCTTTCATCAGCTTAGACCATCCAACTGCTTTTGTATCATCTCTAACTAGAATCAAGAAAGATAAAACTTTTAGGCCGGTAATGGTAACATTTATGTACAATTTGATAACACTGTCTTTCATGAAACTGATTGTATATGTATTTTATTACATTGAATTGATACTGGGAAAACATTGAATAACAAAAACAAGAGGGCCAAGATGGCCCTAATTCGCTCACCTGAGAGGAGTCGGTTCATTCAATCTTTGTCAAAAAAATGACCTAGTGATTAAGTGTTTGAGCCAGATGAGTCAGATACGATTATTACTTTGATTTGCATCAAGAAAATCATTATCTTAAAATACTCAAGTATTAGGTGAACAAGCTGTGTTTGTGAAACACTATGTCCCCCATATATTTGACATTTGACCTTGAAGGATGACCTTGACCTTTCACCACTCAAAATGTGCAGTTCCATGAGATACAAATGCATGCCAAATATCAAGTTTCTATCTTCTTGCAAAAGTGATGGCCAATGGTCAAGTTTCATCATTATTGAACCAAAACTCTGGCGTATGTAGTGTTTACAAGGTTTTTGTAAGATTTGACCTGGTGACCTATATTTTGACCCCTCATGACCAAACATCAAACTTTGCTTACAAAAATACATATTAAGATCAAGATTAATAAAATCTGAAACAAAATTGTGACCTCTAGAGTGTTTACAAGGATTTTGTATAATATAATGAAAATTTGACAATCTAAGGGAAATAATTCTGGCATTTATTATGCGATTTTGCTCATTATCAAACTTGACTGAGACCTTGTGGCCATATAGCTTCTCAGCATATTTGATAAAGAATGCTTGAGAAATGTGAATGCGAATGCTAGAGTGTTTACAAACCAAATGAGGATGCACGACGGACAAAGACCAATCCTAAAAACCTCTCCTGAGCAATCAGGTGAGCTAAAAAGTGTGTATTTTTTTCACCGATCTGAGACATTTTCCAACTTATCCGAGATATCAATAAAATTAATGTCTTGACTATGTTTCACGATGATTAGACAAAATATGTAACTCCTAGAGTGTTCACAAGGTTTCTCTATAGTCATATAAGGAAAACTACCCCACCCCTCCCGGCGGCCATGTTTTTTTACCAATCAGGACCATTTTCAAACTCATATAAGATATACATTTGTAAAGACAACCAATGTTTTGACCAAGTCTTATGATGATTGGGCAAAAATTTGACTTCTAGAGTGTTCACAAGCCTTTTTTATTATATAAATATAAGAAAAATGCCGCCCTCCCCGTGTTTTTCAACGGACCAGAACCATTTTCAAACTCAACTTTCGTATCTAGGAAACAATCTAGGAAACAAACGCTCTCACCAAATTTCATAAAAATTGGCCAACAATGTGACTTTTAGAGTGTTCACATGTTTTCACTACATACATATAGAGAAAACTGCCCCGCCCACTGGCGGCCATGTTTGTTCATTTGTTCGTCCGATATTTTAATAAAACCAATGTTTTGACCAAGTTTCATGATGATTGGGCACAAAATGTGACTTCTTGACTGTTCACAAGCCTTTTTTAATATACAAATACATGTATAAGGAAAACTAAGCCAGTCCACCTGGCAGCCTTGTTTTTCAACAGACCGAAACACAACCAAATACATTTTTCACTATCACAGATGTAACATATCCATACTAATAATATACAATTATATACAATCTTGATGTTTGTTATTTCAATATACTTATCTGGTTTAAAAAAAAATAAATATACAAAAATGGTTTCTTTTAACAATGTGTAAATTAGATTTATGTCAAGACAAGGTTTTTTAGAGTGGTAAATGATTCTGATTTTATACTTTCTTAATATAGACACTGATTACTAGGTAGGTGTTGCAAAATATTAAACACTTAATTCTAAACAAGAGCTGTCTCCATAGGATGACATATGCTCCCGAAAAACGCTTTGATAGAAGTTATGAGCATTTTTCGAAACCTAAACGCAGATTTTGAAACTTAAATGCGGACCCAAAGTTCAAGGTCAAGGTCACAGGGGTCAAAATTTGTATGGTGTGCCTTGTCCATATACACATGCATACCAAATATGAAGGTTGCATCTGAAGCGACATAGAAGTTATGAGCATTTTTCGAAACCTAAACGCAAAGTGTGACGGACAGACAGACGGACAGTGCGATCACTATATGCCTTCCTTCTGTGGCATACAAAAATATTATAGACACATAATTTGATATAATTTTATAATATCAAAATAAAATTTAGATTTTATACTAAAATTCATACAATTACAAGACAAATTTGAAACATATTTTTTCTACTTTTATACTACTAGCATACAAACTAAATATTATACCAATAACATATCAAACTTTTTGTACTAGCCCTACACAAACCATGTTCTAAACCAATAATATTAGCCTCATTCCAGGAAAACTTGGCTTAAAGCTTGTGAGTAAAGTGTTGTGGTAGATTAGCCTGTGCAGTCCACACTAAGTCTCTAATAAACGAAAATCCATTTTAGGCGGAAAGTACATCCCTGATTGGCCTGTACAGACTTCACAGGCTAATCTGTTACGACACTTAAAGCACATGCCCAGTTTTTCCAGGCTCATGTATCAACCTTAAATCAAACTAACTTTACACAAACCTGATTATAGAACTGGTAGAGCTCACTGTGAGTGAACTCCACGCGTATCTTCTTCTTCCCCACCCCCTCCTCACTGTCCCTCACACCAAGTTCAAACATGGCATTGGGGAGCTTCTGTTTGCTCACGCTGGACTGGGCAATCTGCAGGTTGAGCCTCCAGTTGATATCTTCCAGCTGGGCGAAATATAAGACAATATGAGTCACATTCTGGGAAAACAGGGCTTAATGCAAGTGCGTAAAGTGTCTTCCCAGACTTTTTAAAAAGAAAAATACCATGAAAGTGGAAAGTGTTCCACTGATTAGCCAGGGCAGATTTCACAATCTGTGGGCCAACACTTTATGCACCTGCATTAAGCCCACTTATTGCAGAAGAAGGCTAAAATATCTACATGTAAGACGAGGCCATCCTTATACAGATCATCTTATACTCACAGTTTCCTTATACAACTTCTTTAATTTAACTTCCAACTGGTTTCAACCCAATTGTATGATTCATATTATAATCATATAAAACAAAAGTTATAACCGACCACTTGATATTTTGGGAGTCAAACTCTGCAAATGTGCTTAGCAAAAACAAATTATACCAAATACTTAAACATTTTATTATCACCATTTGTACAAGTATATCAAGTATATACAAGTATTTGGTATAATTTGTTTTTGCTTTATTATAACATTTAAAAAAATATATATTTCTTTATTGAAAATAATTGATTGAAATTAGAAAAATAATAAAGTGTTTGTAACACTTTTCATCCATAATTTAGCAACAACGCTCCTTACCGAGACATGTGTTTAAATGCAAACGCCTATAATTGGAAAAATACGAAAGCATTGCATTGCTTTTATAAGTTATTTAGCAAAAGCATGTAATACCAAGTTTGAGTTACCTTTGAAATGCAAAAGCCAGCATAGATAGTGGTAAAGGGTTAGCTTTTTCTTTTAGAGGTCCCTCAGCTAGCAGCTTTAAAACCCAGGATCAGCTCTTTTTTTATTTTAATATTTTCCTCTTGATTTTATTATTTTAAGCTATTCTGAATAATGCAGTTTTGATAGTTAATTAATTCAATTACTTTTTTCTATCATTCAAAAAACTGTAAACAAGCCCCTTAAATCAGAGATGTTTGTAAAACATGTTGCCTGAATGCCCAAACTAAGACAAATTATAAATGGTTTTGATTCCCCAAAATTAAACCATCGTCTAACCAGGCTGACATAAATAACTAAGCAATTTCATGTTACAAGCCCCCGACAGGCAAACTTATTTACTTACATGACACTTTTTCACATAAAACAGATTCTATCACAAGGCACATGTGACCTTGACTGTTGAACTACCGGTATGAATCAATTCCTTTTCTTTCCAAATAAATCGTTACTACTTTGGATGACAGTAAATCTAAATGGGTTAATAGCCTGTGCAGAAACAAAACGATCTGACTGACCAACCGACAAATAGGTGCACTTCTTCCACTGTCTTCTACCCCCACTTCTTTCACACACAACAATCCCATGAAGGTTCATGTTTAAATCTGTTATGGAATCTGAGATATAACCATGAAATAACTTTTTTTAAGAACACGTTGGGTTATGGTATTTCTGCATGGCACTTTTCCTCATTGATATAACCCGAAAAAGTTACATCATATGAAAACAACAGAGGGAAAAAACTCTGACTTTAGAAACTGTAGGGTTATGGTTCTTGTGTATGCAAATTCTTTTTTAATCTCTACAAACCCATGAAGTTTTATGTTGAAATCTTATAAAGTTTCTGAGATAAAGCCCTGAACAATATTTGACTGATGGACAAACTGACGGAAAACGCCAATTGTATATCCATCTGCCTTTTGCGGGGAAAAATAGTGTAATACCAACCACATAATTATGCTGTATGTCATAAGCCAATACCTGACTAGGGTGCAAGGTCTGTTGTCTGAGCTTTTGAAGGACATCTCGGCCATTTGTCGTCCATACAGAAACAATAGCCTCCACCTAGCCAACAGCAAACAATTTAATACATAAGTTATGTTATAAATTCATCAAAAAAGGTTTGCAATACTGTCTTTTCAGAATATTGAAGTAAAAATTGATTACATTTTACACATTGTGTTTACCATATATTTTGTATGCATTGTTTCCAGCTTTTTTACAGTTAGAAATAAAGTCTTTACAATGACTTAGGAGGTTTTATATGAATTGTTTTGTTTAAAAAAAAGTAATTACATGCATTCTGCAACTAGTTTTAAAGTGTTTTTTTTTTAAATGCTTTTTTTATTTCTATTATATTTTCCTATGTCTCTTAAGCTTTGTTCATCAAAGGAGGGGATATAGTTTCGACTTGAATTAGTCTCCTTACAATTCTGTTGCTCTTACCATTAAGTAGTTTAATGGTAATTAAATTTGAAATATACTCTGTTTTATTGTTTTTAATTTGAATTGTTATGCTATGTGGTTATTTCTTTTTTAATTTAAATGTTTCCTTTATAACTCTAGGCATCAAAACATTAAAGCGTTTTTGTTATGACAGTGCTTATTCTGTGAACCCAGATTTATTCATTGTTGTCAGCATCTTTACCAGGATATTCATGCTTGTCAGTTAAGTATTTTAAATGTATTCATTGTGTTTATGTGCCATTGAAGGGAATAGCCCTTGGCCAAGTGTGAGGTTTTGAGCTCCATTAAACCCAATTAAAAGGTTTGCATTGACTGTTCAAAGGTAGTGATGCCAGTTTTATTTATTTTTGTGCCTTTGTGGTGTACTTGTAAGTCATATGTATAGCATCCGTTGCGTGTCATAGTCTTTGCAATTGGTTTTTGCTACAAATAAAGGACCACATGCTATTTTAAGATTTCTTTCCAACTACAATGTAATTGAGCTTAAGATTCACTATATACATAATTTAATCATTAAATATTCAGACATTTATTAAAACACATAAAAACAAAACATAGGTCCAATCATTTACTAAAACAGTTTTCAAAAGATTATCATAGCTTCAAAAGAATTAAAATCGTATAAGCTATTGTTAAGCACATAAAACAAGAGGCCACATTACAACATAAACAAAACAACATAACATGAAAAAAAATGTCGAAATTGCAGTAACCCAGTACCACTCAGAATTGTATTTAATGCGTTTGTAGTCTTTCAAAAAATCTATTCAAATAAAAAATATTCCTTAACATTTGAAGTTTTAAAGGCTACATTTCCAACCCTAAGATATTGATGAGCCACAAACAGCATAAAACCTAAACAGACTGTGAGTTACCTGCAGGCTGTTCTGGTTTAATGCTGGTTGCATATAGCCATTTTGCTTCTGAGCGGGCAAGGGGATACACAACACTATACAGCCTACCTTTGCCTGCTCCAACTCCAGCTGAGTAAGCTGTTGAGACAGAACAGCAGGCTTAGCAGCATGGTATGCGGCCTGGAAAAACATATTTAATGTTAGGAATACAAATAAGCCTTGCATATGCATGTGTGTAAAGTGATGTCCCACATTAGCCTGTGCAGTCAGAACAAGCTAATCAGGGACAAAACTATCCACTTAAACTGGATTTTAACTAAGAAGAGACTTACTTCAAACAAAAAATACCATAAAAAAGTGTAGTCCCTAATTATTCTTTGCAGACTACACAAGCTAAACTGAAACAGCAAAACTCTTGATTGTATATCAAAAGGATAATGACCAAAGTTAAGAATTATCAAGCATGTTTATAACACTATAAACTTCTCTACTCTTTAAAGATTTGACAACAAGAACCTTAATTTTTTTACTTTTGTTATTAAACAGTAGATAACATGATTATGAATTATTAAACAAGTTATAGCCCCAGCAGCTGACCCAATACAGTAGACTCTGCCAATACCGGACTCTCTGAATACCGGAACTCTCCCGATTCCGGACGGTCGGGCCAGTCCCGTATTTTCTCCTTCTATTTCTTTGTTAATAAATGTTGAATAAACCGAACTCTCTGAAAACCGGAAACCGGACGGGTATCTCTGTAAATTTGGTCATTTTCAACGTAAAATACATTGAGTATACCGGACGGTCTAAATTCTCAAGATGCCCGAGGCGTGAAAATGACAATACCTAGTCAGCACAGCGAGTGCGGTGTCACACATTTTGCTAGCGCTATTATCAATAATCGGATTAAACAAACCATAAAGGTGTCAAGTCGTTACCGCGATTTAAGAGTCCGATTAAGTAATGTAAAACAAACTGTGCATGTCTATAATAGACGTGCGGTAACACCAAAAAGTGATTGGCTCAATCGTTTTATTAATTATTTATTGTCGCCTATGATAAACAATTTAATTAAAAAATTAATGCATGCCGTTGCGACGATCACTTTCTTGTGATCTTCTCGGGTATTTTAAAAGATCTTATAGCCATGTTTTAGCGCTGAAATGGTTGTTTGTTTGTTTGTCATTTAAACTGTTAGAAATATGACTATTAAATATCCAACCATCTGTATGCAAATTCATTCAGCCAAAATTGATTTGAAAACTGAAAAACAGCAAACATTTTCTCAATTTCTTGATAAGTTTTCCAGACCTCTACTACAATTTGGGCAGGAAAGGTGGGTCAAAATGTTATAAAAAACACTTTGTAAATGACGTTCTCATATTTTATAGAAGGAATTATATTTTGCATTCACTGCAGAATAATTATAATAACAAAATATAATAAAAATACCTGCTGTAACAAGAACTCAAGAGTCTGTAACACCAATTCCAATTCTGGACCATCAATACCTAAAGTTTGTTGAAGCTTTTCTTCCTCTTCTTCAGAAAATGTGCGCTCATCCTAAAATTATTGAATTAAAAATGGTTTGGTGAAAAATGGTCTTGATTAGTGATGCAAGAGGTTAACCGGTCAGCCAATCAACCTACACCATCAGTTAACCAGTTACATTTTTGGAAAAGGTTAATATGATTAATTTTTAAATTATGCTTTTTCATGGAATAAATTGTGCAATTTTACTTATTGCACAGGACATACTGCCAACTTTCACTGAAATTACTTTCTTTTGTATAGACAGAACATGTACAAGCAAAAACACATTTGTTTAAAGTATACTTTCACCTTTTTACTTTTTTAGGTTGTTCAGTTAATCAGTTAGTAACCGGGTCGGTAAAATTTTAACCGGTGATTGTCAGTTTTAGGAAGAATGACCTATAATAATAATTTTATTGTGAACTTACGTAGTTTTTTAAAGAACTTCAGTACAATTTGTCTCATATTGGGTTGCCAGGGTAAACAGCCCAAAACGTGGGACTGCCTTGCCAAAATTGGGATGTCTAACATCTATGCTTTTAAGATATGATTTTACTGTATTATATTCTAAAAAAGAAACTCTTTGCTCTCAAAATGGGCCATGCTTGCAATTTTAATTGATGCTTCATGCTTTTTAAGTAGTTATTCTTCAATGCTCTGAGCTTTAATGATTACATACATACAGCTCACAGTTCTTTTTGATAACCAAATTTCGTGGTAAAAAATGAAGTCTCAAGTTTGTCCATAAAATCAAATTCAATCAACCTAATACATTTTAACAAACACTGTACACAATACCTGTTACCATCGACATCAATTTGCATGTTTTTGAGAATAAATGCTCAAAAGAAAAAGTTGATAAAAAGCAAATTAAAACTGAAAATTGAAGTTTTAAATTGAGAATTCAATCTATCTTACGGAGGTTGCAGAGATAGTCAGTGTAGCCCTATAGGATTGATTTGACACAAGATCTATCTTGCCAAGGATTCCAAAGATAGTGGTTATTGCTAAACCTTACACTTTTTTGTTAACCGTTAAAGCGTTTGAAACTTTGAAATTTGGAGTAATAAAATTATTTTACAAGCACACTGCATCAAGTAAGTAATTATAATTTGAGCATTAATGATAAATTTATAATCTGTTCGTGTTTAATTATGCAAGAAAATATTTTATGTTGCTGACTTTACCTATTAAAGTGCCGCCTGGGTTCCATGAGGCCGAATTTACATGAAAAATCTTGTTACCAGTTGCAACTCCCAGCGACCATGATCTCTAGGATAATATTCAGTTACAAATCGACTGAATAAATATTTATGTTATGGTTACTTCCTGTTGGACAATACATAATAAACAAACTACAAAACCAACAAAAGACTTTAATTAAAATGGGACAGCCAATCAAACTATACCTTGAGATGCAGTCTTTGCATAATTCTTGAAAGCACCAATCGAAATTTTCCATCATCCAGCTTGTTTATCAATGCAACGGCTTTCTTTATACTGAAAATTACACACACAAAATAATATGTCAAACAATACATTACATTGAACAACTTTAATATTTAAACAAATTAAACAAGACTATTGTCAAGCAATATAAGTCCCCTACCGGCCCCACCATTATCAGAAATTCCATATTTTTTTTATAAATATTTGTTGCCATAGCAACCAATGTTTTTTATTTAGGAACAAAATGAAATTACGTGCATAATGTCCATATTGCCATCTATCCATGTTTCAAGTTTCATGAAAAAATATTAAGAACTTTAAAAGTTATCGCAGGATCCAGAAAAACCACCATTTTCAGCAGTATTTCTGGTCTATGTGTTGCCATAGCAACCATAATTTTTGACGTAGGAACGAAATGAAATGACGTGCATAATGGCCCCGTTTCATAAACGTTCGTACGCACGGTTTCTTACGTAAGTATACTTACGCAGTTCGTAAGAAAATCCGAGCGTTTCATAAAGAAATACTTACGCAACCACCCGCTACGAATTCGTAAGTTTCAACGTAAAAGTTACGCAAGGGTAGGGCTGTCGTAGCGTTCTTAAATATGGCCGCCGCGTTTGTTTTCTTTGGTGACGAGCGACGGAGACAACGGGTTTTTCGCCCTAGAATGGACATATCCCATTTAAGTGATATTGAAATTATACAAAGGTACCGCTTGAGTCGGGAATGCATTGATTATTTGCTTGAATTAATGGGTGAACACCTGAAGAGAAGAAGTGAACGAAATCGGGCAGTACCCCCTTTAACGCAGGTTTGTTAACTGATTTTTCATTGATGAAGTGAAGTATTTTGTTATAATTTTATGCTGGATTCAAGAAATGCTTACATTTTTTACTAATCTATAGCCTTCTACAGGTTCGGTATATTGTTTAGGAGTTACTAGTTTTTCCCTTGACTGCGAGTACTGTTTCCTGTGTCAGTAAATAGGTCAACGATTCAGTCTTGTCAGATTTGTGTTGTGAACTACCTATAAGTGGATCGACATATGTTGATATTGCTCATCATACTTTTTTATTTTATTCGGTAATTAAAGCATTCCTATCCGAGAATGGATCTACGATGAGTAATACCTAGGGTAGTAAAATAATGTGCTGTGAGTGTGACAGTGGTAAATTTTAAACATGTTAAACCATGGACACAGGCCAGTTCTTAAAAACAAATCGATCGACAGTTGGAATTAAGCATTTGGATTTGGATATGGCTTGGATTGTAATTTAAATGGACTTATTTATTGTGGATATATGGAGCTATTATGAAAATATCGTTTAATTATGTGTAAATTTCATGTTTTGTCATTATGTTGTTCACCAATTTGACAAAATGTGGGTTTTCATTTATTAAATGAGTTATTTTGATTCAACGATTGCCCTGCACTTTTGTCATTGTATGGTGAGTGTAAATTGAAATAACGTCATCATTCAATGGTAAGGATTTGTTGAATGTATTTTAATGTATTATCATTTAAAATAGAATAGATCTATTTCACTGTTTTAGTAGTAGATCTAACATAAGATATCATTTATGCTCAACATTTTGTAAACCAATACCTATAGTGATCCAACAAGAAGAAAGAAAAACTGGTGTCATTATTCAAATTAATTATCTGTTGTGTTCATTTGTTTTATGGTATTCAAGTTAATGATAGTATTATAAAAACAATCGTTTGTGTCTGGTCCCTTAGGAGTTATCTGTATAATGCAATAAAATCTGCATACCAAAACTCAAAATGTCTCATGATTGTACTATTTAATGCACCTATAATCTGTTTTAAACAATGTATACTTGTGAGATATGCAAACACCATATTTGAAAATTTTATTTCATGAATTCGCTCTAAAATGTATTGTAGCACACCAATTTTTTAGATTTTGATTGGCCTAAGATACCTTGCAAAGGGTGATTTTTACTCAGAAGTTGGGGACCTTCACGGTGTCAGTAAAAGCACAGTATCAAGGGTGTTGGGCTCCTTTTTGGATGTTCTTAATGAACAACTTGACAACATCAAGTAATGGTTTAACATATTAATTTATTGATGAAAAGGGTAATCATTTTATGTAAATTAGTTGAAAACTTATAAGTAAAAATTGTCAAGCACTAAATAGAATAATGTGCAATTTTGTCATTAGTACTGGTAAACGCTTATTTTTATTCCATTTTCAGGGCTCAACATTAACCTAAAAACCAACTTGCCCTGCTGGGCAAGTACTTAGAAAATATACTTGCCTTGAACGTTAAGCCACTTGCCCAAACATGAAATATCACATTAACTGTAAACCTCATGTTTTTGAATAAAGATTAAAATGATACACAACAAACCCTTTTTAATTGTTGCACATTTATCAAAATGAATGCAGCCATAAAGTCTGAATTTAATGCTCTTTGTTCTTTTTGCACTTTCCTCCAGGGCAGACAACTAGATTATAAAATAACTTGCCCATACCCATCTTTGACTTGCCAGGGGCAATAGGACAACTGTTAATGTTGAGCCTGCATTGTACCATTATATATGTTTAAATGTCAAAACCTAACTGAAATGATGCTTGCTGCTGATAAAACGCACACAATACAACAGCTGTTACTTATGATGTAAGATTTATCTACAATTATGAAAAGATATACAGACAATTTGCAAATAGCTATACTTCTGCTCTCTTTTTTTTAATAAAGACTTCATTTTGATGAAAATGTGTGTCTTAATATTTCTTAAACTAATAATAGGAAACAAAAACAATTATGCCAGTATTGTTGTTTGTCAATTAGAGAACAAACTGTAATTGATTATAATTTCATTTTTAATAAAGGTTTCCCATGAGCCCAGAAGAGCGTCAAGCCATCAAGCTTGAATTTTACCAAAAGTCAAGGATTCCTGGGGTGATTGGGGCCATTGATGGTACCCTTGTACCAATAATTGGCCCCCATGAAAATGAAGAGGTGTTCAGGAGTCGGAAAGGGTTCCATGCACTGAACGTACAAGCAGTGGTGGACACCAAAACCATGTGAGTACAAGAAATAATATATTATGTTACTGGGAAGGCTTGTCTAAAACTGTCTCCTGTTAAGTGTCCCCCTTGATTAGCTTGTGTGCATTGCACAGGCTAATCAATGTGCACAGGCTTATCTGAGACACCACTTATTTGACATTCAATAAGCCACTTTTCCCTAAAAGCTGCCAATATGTCAAGATTTAAATGACAAACTGGCCAATCTTGTCCCACAAGCTGTTAAACACTATTGATTAAATAAACACTGCTGTCTGCACTCTGCAGTATACCAGTGGTAGAGAATAAACAGGCAGATATTGTTATCGTTCCTAGCGTAGCTAAGCCCAAGCATAACTAAAACCAGACTGATTTGCAACGCACAGTCATAACTTTGGTCCTTCACAAGCAAAGAACTAAAATGACTGCTCATTTTGATGCTTGGCATTGACCGTTCCAAGGCGGTGACCCCAGCTTTTTTCATATTTTGTGTTTATGTTTGTTTGTATTGTGCTGTATTGTGCTGTTTTGTACTGTTTGGGCAATCGGTCACTTGCCTTAAATAAAGGACCAACTAATTGTTTTTAATGAAAATTCAATACTGCTCCAGCAGCTGGAGTTTCACTTCTTTATATTATTATTAGAAAAAGTGAAGTACAATTTGAAATGTTAATGCATGTATTTTTTCAAATGTTTAATTATTTTGCATGTTATGCCTTAGTTAATGCTATAATTGTTTTAGTTTCAGAGATGTTGTATCCAGGTGGCCAGGTTCAGTGCATGATTCTGCTATTTTCAATAACTGTGGTTTGAAGGTAAGATTTTCATGTCAGTTAACAAACACTAGTTAAATTGGATATTAAATTAAATTATTAGATTTTATGAACCAATTTTATACTGCACCATTGAACGTTAATATTCCTTTTAAATAAAAGAATTCACCTTTAATGTGATTGTCTGATTACATAATTAATCTCATGTGCACTAGACTTCAATATTATGTAATACTTGTCTGGTCATTATTGAACACATACCACATTACAATGTTTAATGTTTTCGATGCAAATATCAATTACATTGAACTTGTGTTATCGAATCAGAGTGTATAGACATCTTGTTGTATTTAATTCTATAAATTTGCATCAATTTCAATTACAGCAGTATCTTGAGACACAACAAGTAGGTTGTTTGTTGGGTGACAGTGGCTACGGGCTCAAGACATTTCTTTTAACCCCCAAACTGAATCCAATTACCCAGCAAGAAGTGCGCTACAATGCTGCTCATAGGCGTGGCAGGGTGGTGGTAGAACGGGCCTTTGGAATGCTTAAATCCAGATTTAGGTATTATTTTATTACTTTTGAAAAAAAGTTGATTGATGCCATTGAAAATTATCTGTATATATATACTTAATCTTGTACTTGATGACAATTTTTTTTTCTAAATCATCCATCTATTTAACAACTGATGTCAATCAATTATTGTTATATCCATATTGCAATGATACATGCACCAAATGAAAGTTTGTGTACTTTTTTGGGTTTTTGCTTTAATATTTTCAATATAAGAACCTTCATATATAGGTTGTTGTCACTATATTTAGTGTTTTTTTACATAATATTTGGTATTCTAGCCTTTTAATAATCAAATATTTCAATCCCTAAATTGATAAAATCAAATGATTTTTTTTAATTAAATACAATAAATTAGTGGTAGAAAATGTAATTGGCAACATGAAAATGTGTTTGTGTTGCTTGCTTTTAAAGATGCCTTCACAAGTCGGGGGGATGCCTCCCATTTCAACCTCAACGAGCTGCAAAAGTTGTTGTGGCCTGCATGAGACTGCACAATCTTTGTGTGCAGTTCAATGTTGCAGTTCCACAGATGAACGACACAGAGAATGATGAAATTGATGATAATATTGTAGGAGATGGAATAGATGTGAATGCACAACAGGCTAGACAGCTGATAATTGATAGATTTTAAAAGTTGTCAACATGTAACAATACTTAAAACCCATAAGGTGTGGGCACATTTGGGAAAAAAATACTTAAATGTATACACAGTGATTGATAAAAGTGTTTTTTTTAATTTAAATGTATTTGTCTGCCAATATTTCCCTTTGATTTTCAAACAATTTGATATGGCACATCTATTCCATGTCCTACACTATTATCATTTGGAAAGAACAATGATTTAGATAACGAAATCACTTTTATTCAGTTCATTGTATAATCATTCATTTCATTGTATAATCTGTTGATAACTTATGAAGCATTTTTTACAGATAAATACTGTGATGAAATTATAATAATAATTATAATTTAATAAACTGAATATTTTGTTCAATATGGTTGCATGCACATCAATAAATGAGATCAGCTTTGTTCATCTCATTTATTGATGTGCATACATCGATATTGACCGATAGGTTCTAACAAAAATAAACATATATTGTCAATTTTTCATCATGTTCATCTTGTTCATCTTATATAAGGAAACATTATCAATGTTTAGAAATATAAATTATAATATTAAAAGGTTTAAAGGAATGTAACACATAAACTTAACAAAAGCTGTATAACACAGCGGGCTCGACTATGGGTCATCTTTGATTCTGTTGTCACCTGAAAACAAGGGCTGTTTGTATAACATGCATGCCCTAAATCTGGGCTGTCGGTTGTAGTTAGTGCCATTGTGTAAATACATTTTTTGTCACTGTGAACTTGACCGTTAACCTAGTGACCTGAAAATCAGGAGTCATCAGTCAGTCATGATAAATGTACCTATGAAGTTTAATGATCCTAGGCCTAAGTATTTTTGAGTTATCACCCGGAAACCACTTTACTGTTTTGAGTCAATGTGACCTTGACCTTTGACCTGCAAAATAAAAAGTGGTCATCTGCCAGTCATAATATCAATGTACCTATAAAGGTTCATGATCTTAGGCGAAAGCATTCTTGAGCTATCATACGGAAACAATTTTACTGTTTCAAGTCACTGTGACCTTGACCTTTAACCTAGTGACATAAAAATTAAAATGGGTTATCTGCCAGTCATGATCAATGTACCTATGAAGATTAATGATCCTATGCGTAAGCATTCTTGAGTTATTATCAAAAAACCATTTTACTGTTTCGAGTGACTGTGACATTTACCTTTGACCTAGTGACCTGAAAATCAATGCGGGTCATCTGCCAGTCATGATCAAGGCACCTATGAAGTTTCATGATCCTAGGCATAATTGTTCTTGAGTTATCATCCAGATATCATCTGGTGGACAGACGGACCAACGGACAGACCAACCGACAGACATGTGCAAAACAATATGCTCTCTTCTTCGAATGGGGGCATAAAAATGACTTTAACGTGAACAATATTCAGACGCCAACATTTTGGTGAGAAGTGCAGCCCTGACCATTTCATTAATAGTCGAGCTATTATTCAAATACATTTGTAGTTGAATGCTTAAGCTTTTTAAAACAAAGTGACTCTCTTTTTAAATGAACTATTTCTTCAAATAATTCCAATTTCCTTCTCTCAATTGCCAGAAGTTCATCATGGCAGTCACCTGAAATACACATGTATATTATTCACATAGAGGATATTTGTTGGATTCGGTGGATTATCGATTTTAATTCACAACATTGAGTGATCATAGAAAATATATATATGTTATATGATCATGAGTGAATTAAAATCGATATTCCACCAAATTCAACAAATTTTCTTTTTATTGTATGCTTTTTTTCTCTGTTTATATACATTGTTAAAGAGTTTAACAACAGAATTTCCCTGGAATAATATTGTCATTAAAAACAATAATTATTGTCATTTCACAGTAAACAGTGAAAAATTGATAATTTTCACTACTTGAAACAGTGAAATTATTAGTTTTAATTCACTGATATTTCTCTATAAACCATCGGAAAGCACAAAATAAATTTGTATAGCCAATTTTTACACATGCAAGGACATGTGTATGTAATAATTCATAGACACTGTCATCATTATTAAAATGTATGATCGCAAAGCTCCATTTGGCAGAGCCCTGGACTTCAAAGGCAATTATCATATGTGCGTCCCCAGCACAGCCACATTGGTAGTGAAATTATCATGATATTACTTCTATTGCCACTTCCGCACAACATCAGATGATATGCAATACCTGTAATGTTGTTATTTTCCAAAATATCAATTTAATATACTATGATTAAAGTATGCAAGTTGAAATTTATTGGAAGTTACTTTAGTTATTAATAAACAAACATCATGACAATAAAGTTAGAGTATATCTTGCTGGTTTTTTAAAATAAAAAATGATACATACATTTCCTTTTCTTGTTGACCCTTTTTTTTTTCATTACGGTGTCTGTGCTTTTTTCTGGAAATAAAAAAACAATTTAGTTTTCGAAAAGCTATACAAATGTATACATACATTTTGGAATATAACTCTATATATATTTAAGCAATGTTTTAGCAAAATGCAATTCATTCATAGAAAGCTTAAGAAGTAGTTTCAATAAATTTAGTTAAAATAATCTCAATAGACAACAAATAGATTGAAGAAATGTATCATTGTTTGTCAATATTAACATTTATTGATCAGCGATTGTTATGAAGAAATTCATCATTGTCAATACTAACATTGATTGATCAGTGATCGATACATTATTTAAGTATTTTTGTACCATAATAATGCATAATTTCTAACCTCCCGAGATTAGTGAATAGGATTCACTGTCTGAATCTTCGAAGAAACCTTCAGGTTTATCTAAAGAAACAAAAAAACATGTACAAACACACCTATGACATAAAACAGGTGTGTTTTGTATGTGTATTGTTTTTTTTTTATTTGAAGATAAAACAATATAACAAAACAAAAGTATTTTTTCTTAAATTAATAACTTTTAATGAGCTTGTTTAAGGCAGTGAGTCTACTTTATATATATATATATATATTTGTAAAACTGGTGATAATTATTATAGACACTTTACTACACAGCATGTAATTGTAATGTTAATGTGTCTTAAAAGATTATTGACATTGTTTATTGCTGATTATGTGTTAACATAATACCACATGGATGTTTTGTATCTATCATGTATTATTTTTCCATAATGTAAATTCAAACATAGCTATATGTTTTCCATAGTTGGTTCCGGCAATGTTTGTTAACATTTTTTTTAAATATTTTTAGTTGTATGTATGTTTGTGAGAAATGAAAAAAGTGTTAGTCAAGACAATAATAGTAAATCATTTTCCCATTGTGCATTTTCAGGACAAGCTGTAACTTAAATCACCTATGTGGTATTTTATTTTATTATGGGAGCTTTGTGTCAATAATTTGCAATAGTTGGAATTATAATCGTTGACTTATACAAAATTTAAATGAAAAGTGTGTTTATTTTTGTGTTTTCTTACATTCAGTTGATAAATAATTCCTTAAATTCTAAACTTTTGATGTGCAGTTTGATATAGGTTTGCATAGAAAAAATTGATGCATTAGGCTGTGTTAGGTATTTACTAATATCAATTGATTTATCAATGAAGACAACTACAACCTTCACTTCAAAAATCATTGTACTATTTTCCAATTTGCTGTGGAATTTAAAAAAAACAAGAGCTGTGTTTGTGAAACACAATGCTCCCTACTGCGCTTTGAAGCTGCATGGCAGCTATTTAAGACACATTTAATAATTTTGAATGTAAAGGTAACAGTGACCTTGACCTTTGACCTAGTGACCTCAAACCATGTCTGATTGTAGATCTAAATGAGATGCACGCACATGTGAAGTTTAAAGAACATAGACCCAAAAGTTATCATTTTATGAGCAAGGTTAAGTTTTGGGACAGACACACACTTAAAATGTGTCAATCACAGACAGACAGGTAAAAAACAATATACCCCCTGACCATTCGATCTGGGGGCATAAAAATGTACATAACAATTGAAAATTTTACCTATTGTGAGGAATGTGTCAACGCCCCCAGTGATACCCATTGTGATGCAGTCTGGGAGTACAGACAGGACCTGAAAATTACTTACACATTTTTTTAACGCAAATCATTGAGGTACCTAATTGTTTCCTCATAATGTATCAATCTTCAATAAGGAATTTTTCAAACGTGAACATATCCGTTATGAGTAAAGATATTGATTTAAAATTTTACATACGATCATTTTACTGCATTCTATGCAAGCTCACAATATAATCATTCATGTTGATTTGACGCTTTAGCACGTGGGGTAAGTGTGGTTCCATATTTTTGCATGTGAAAATTTTGAAACGCGATTTAATTCCAGATTTATTTCAGTTTAAATATTTTAGGCGTGTTCTTACAAAAGGAAAACAAAAAATAATTTACAAAACAATAGAGCTCATATGAATATTCAGGAGCGCAATCGCTCACTTTGCATTTAATAGTCTACCTTTCCCACTTGCTGAAGCATACCATAGTAACGGATGATTGATTGTAGCATTTGCTTGCATATATTGTATTTAAATGGACACAAGTGATATTGTACATAAAAAGTATTACCCATTACTGAGATATGTAGGTTTTTAAAGTGTTAAGTTAGGAAAATCACCAAGTGTAGTAAAAGGCGACATACATATTCCAATTTAATTTCAATTTCATAATTATAAGCAAGTTTTTACCCAATAAAAACATAACATCAATTAAAGAAAAACCAAAATGGCTGGTATGAATATTCAGGAGGGAAATGGTTAAGTTGGAATGTTGGCAGGTTATTGAGAAATGTAAGTTTATGCGTTTTACTTTTTATTTTGTTGTTATTTAACATGGTACAAGTTTGCGAATTTGACTTTTGAAATGACGTTTTAAATTTGTTAAGTTTTACATATTATTACTTTTCAATTCATTCAAATTTTCAGTCATTATCAGATATGTGTTGAATTATTCTTGGTCCAAATTTTAACACAAGCCGTTAAAAAATAAGGGAGCTATATTGATATGATTAAGTGATGCGTTAGAAAAGTCTCCATGTGTACTATCCAGGGTACGTTACCGCGATCTTTGATATACAACAAAGTGTGAACACTTACGGTGAAAATACGATAGATCATACCAACTGTACAAGTTGGGCTCTCTAAAGTTTAACTGAACAGTGTGTGGCTGAAAACTGCATATTCTTTCAGAAGAATAACATTTCCATATGTCGAGACTCAACTGTCAAAATAACAAATATGGCCGACTTGGGGACTGTTCATAACGGTTGAAACGGACAACATTATAACGGTCTTGGAGAAAAACAAACACATTTCAAAGAGAAAATTACAGATATATAATTACAATAAACTCAAATACACAAATACCTTTTCCTGTAAGGCCGACAAGGGCTTTGGTGGCGGCCCTCCCCCAGTCTGCACTACGACAGACTTGATGGCCATTGCTTTTGTTTTTGTTGCGGACTGTAATAATTTAATTAAATTTCAACGTTCATACATATCGCTTTAATTTCGTTTCAAGATTTTTATACGGATTAAAATGATCGTAAATTCTTCTTTAACTAAAAATGTTTTATTACCTTTATATCTGACCACTTCTTCTTCACCTTCTTCGGTGGTCTCACACACGTTCCTACGCTGTTTACTCTGAATGTATCGATAAATAAACATTTATCACTCAGAAACAATACAAAAATACTTTATTAAATGAATTGTATTAAATACTGATCTTTATTTCTAGTATTTAATATAAAAACACAATTAACTATTAACCTAATATTAAGTCAAAATGACTCAAATAAAAATATGATCATGATGATATGATATTTCAAAGATCTATAATATGGTTTTGGATATGTCAACAACAAACCTCTCAGTTACTCTATCCCAGAATACCGCATTCATCTCGCCGAGCGATTTTCCCGAACATAGATCAATCAACACCTCAATCTCTTCTTCGCACCAGTTTGATGCGCGGGTGGCCATCTTATCTAACAGTCGTCTGACATAGCGCGCCAACTAACTTCAGAGTGTTTTACAACCTCAGTTTGAAGATCGCAGACTGGTTTAACGCTCGTTTAATTCGTAAGAATTCTTAAGTCTGCGAACGTGTTTATGAAACGTTCGTACGTATTGGCGTAAGAACGTTCGTAAGTATTTATCGCAGAATACTTACGTAAAACTAAAGAATTGTTTATGAAACGGGGCCAATGTCCATATTGCCATCTATCCATGTTCCAAGTTTCATGAAAAAAATATTAAGAACTTTTAAAATTATCGCAGGATCCAAAAAAGTGTGACGGATGGACGGACGGAGACAAAACCATAAGTCCCCTCCGGTGAAACTGGTAGGGGACTAAAAATAATAATAATCCGAAAATATAGTAACCGGAAACTGTAGCACTTTTAGTAAGTGAATTATTCATACTTTAAATACGTGACAACACTTTTAAACATAAACAACCATAAAATGAGAGTGTGATTGTTAGAAACAAACCGATGATTGTTGTATGCACTCGGGCTTGATAAAATCGCAAGTGATTTTCTTACCTAGGGGTGGATGTAAACATTAAAGCCGCCATCTTTTTGTAAAATCTTATTGTTATAAAGTTCACAACACGGGTTAAGATCTACTAACATGAGATACTGACATTTGCAATGCACTATGAATAGCAGGCAATTTATTGCACAAATCAATCGTACGGAAGATTCCGGTGACAGTCGGCCACTTCCACGATAGGTTAAAGATCTATCAATAAGTTAAGATTTATTTTCAGTCGCAAGAGTGTATAAAAACAACAAAACATAAGCTCAGGCAGCTTGTACAACCGACTTTAAAACATGATGAATATTGATAACAAGTGTATAAAAGCTGAAAGACTGAAGACAATTTGTAATTAAAAGGCAAATATACATAAAATATATAGCATGTTATTATAACATCAGATATGGTTATTTAAAAAGTGTAGATTTTTCTGCTTAAAAGTCAGGTAATTTTTTAAGAACAAGAATAAAATATCCACTAGATTTCTTGTAAATAGGTAATATTTCAACGCATAAATAATACAGCGTTGTTACTTGACATTTTTCATTTTATAAGCACATTTACGTAAAAAACAGCACATTTAGTCACCAGTAGAAACATGTTTATTTACAGATCTTTGGATAAGTTCATCTCGGCTTTCTTGTCAAAATTGTCCAACTTGTCATACATTAGATTTTTATTATTGCATGATAAATTGTTAAATTGCCGACACATAACTCGAAAAGGAATTAACATTCTTAAATATATTTTCCTTTGTATAGTATAATTGTTCGACTCGAACTGATCTTTATTTTATATTTTGTTGTCTTAAATACACGTCGATTTGTTCGTTCTGATTTATACGCGTATATCAAACCATCTCCTATTTAACTAATACACACCAGAACTCGAAATAGTTATATTAATTTGCAAATAAAAAATCAACTTAGTTATGATAAAAGACTCTGACAAAGATAAGCGATAGTGTTTTCCTACCAAATTTTTGGCAGATTTTGTTCCTGACAAGTCTATGCAGTCCAGTAGGCTAAATGGTTAGTTGACGTTCAACAGAAATTTAATTGAAACAATATAATATTAAAAGGCAAAGTAAAAGCCGTCTTCCAATCATTTTAAACAGAATACATTCGTTTATCTTACCCATATGTACTAGTACCCGCTGAAATCACTGTGCTCCGACCCTTATCAGGTGTTATCAACATACAGATTCAGAAAACACTGAACTCAGTGAACCATGATAAGTCACGAGACAATGCTATAGATATAGACATGAGCCGCGTCATGCGAAAAAAGGTCTTAAGTCGAATGCAATCGCGCTATTTGGTCAGGCGCTACGCTGTCCACAATTTACCAAGGTATCGTGGTCTCTTCAGCGGACAGGTTAGCTTCTGAGAAGAATACACGGAAGCGCAGACTTCTCTGGAGCTACGCTCGCCGCATATGGAAAAAGATCATTTTATTTTTAGTATGGCATTTCCTTATGTTTGAGGCATTCGGTAAAAAATGTTACTAGTATTAATTTTGATGTTTTGATGATACACAGTTTGTTCAATTTAAAAGTTTTATCATTCTCTTTAAATCCGACAATGAACAACTTTTTGTAAGAAACTTAATATTGACTTAGTTTGGAAAACAATGATATTTAGGTCATGCACTAGTTCATCTAATTTATTACACCAAACTGCGTATGAATATATATAAATACGCCTCGTAAAATTTCGTTATCAATCTCATTGTTATGGATAAGTTGATAACTTAAAACAATGAAATACACCGTAAAGATTTCTGTTTATCTTATCACTAATGAATACACCTATTGTTATAACTTCTTATCATTTTTTTTAGTATAAACGCAAATTCAAATGGTGTTAATAATTTAATTGTTTATGGACTACGTTGAGGATGTATACATTTAACAGCGAATTTCTACGGTGGATAATACATTCTTTAATAATTATTTCATGCTCGGAGAGTGTGCTGGTAAAATAGTTGTGTATAGACTTCTTATCCTAATATAAAGTTTAATTGTGTGTTTTTGCGCAGTATTTAACCGTTTTCAGCCACAAAACGGCGTTAAGTATCTCACTTTACACCTTTCCATAGACGATAAATATTAGCGGTTTATCTAGACCAGGTGGTTATGTGTAAATAATGTGTATATTTGAGAATGATGATGATGTACTGTTGAATAAGTATATGAACACTTTATTTGTGGTACGCTAAATATTATACAGCAGCTTAAAGGGACCCTTTCACATAAAGGTAAATTGACAAAATTAAAAACAAAATGTTTCAGATTCGCAAATTTTCGTTGTGGAAACTGTAATACTGAACATTTACCATGCTTTAAAATATCCATTATATGCATCTTTTGACGATTTAAAAACCTGAAATTATTAATCGTTGCAACGCGAAACGATTGAATAATTTGGAGAGTTCTGTTGTTGTCGTTATATTTTGTGACACTAAGAGGATTGCCTATATAAAGTTTAACATACAGCATTCGTTGTGTGAGCACGGATGGTCGAGTGGTCTAAGCAATAGGTTACCACAGGGGTCAGTGGTTCGAGCCCAATTGAGGATTTCTGTTTTTTTCTTTCTTTAATTTTAATCTTGTTTTTACTAGAGCTTTTTAGATCAAATGTTTACATTTATCAATATTAAGCATTGAATGACAAACTAAAATACATGCCAAAAACTGTGAATAGGTCCCTTAAATTAATTAAGCATCGACACATTCCAAAAGGAGTGTGTGTTTGTTTTTGGAACTTCAACAGTATTAACACCAATCTTGTTCGTCACTCGATTTCGTAAATCATGTTTTTGGGGCAGAATTTAAGAATAAGGATGATAATTCAGGTGACGTCAATTTGTTACTATTCATATTTATTGGTTAAATACAATTCTTCACATGGGAACAATATTTTAAGCTAATTTAAACATGGAAATTTATTGGGAACTAGTCATTTTCTTCGCTTGCTACATACATGATCATTTGTGCGTGCTAGAATTGAAGTGTTGTATATATGATTTGATTTGATTTGTTGTTGATTTGAAGCTGCTTTATTGTGTTAGGATGGCATACAATTAGTTAGGCAGTAAAATAGCACGCGGCTCAGAAAAAAATCCAGATTGCTCCTGGCCAGTAAACAAATTCAGGTCAAGACTATTTTGTAGTTACTTGTCACTAAATTGAAATTTGGTTTAGTTATAATTACACATTTGATCTTGTGTTCTGTGTTCTCATAGTTAAGTCTGCAGATTCTTTAGGAAGTAATGCTAGATTTGTAATGTGGATGACAATAGTTACGACCTTTCTTACAACGAGTTTGTTTGACAACTTTATATAGATACATCACAAACTGGATAATTAAGTATATTTAATAAATGGACCATATGTCGTTGATTTCTAATAACTTTAAACGTGTTTTAATAGATAACCGATACTTGAGACACTAGTACTCTAAAAGTATGTGTATAGTATGCGATTCACTCGTCTTGTTTTGGAATTCACGTAGTTTTACTTTCTTTTTGCACATGTTTATTTGGTTGAACTCGTCTTAGACGCGTGTCTGGTTTGCGATTGATTCTGGAGTGTAAGGTTCGACCGGCCTAAAAACTTTTGGAAATCAAATGTTTTGCATAAACCGATTAAGAAAGTGATCCCAACATTAATAATGTTATGTTTATTGGTAGTGTTCTGTTATAAAATAAGTGAATTAGTGTTTGCTATATTCAATGACAATGCTTGACTCAATATATTGTAGAGATAAAAATGTATTTTTGTTTGTATTTAACACGTAGAATAATACTGATCTCGATGTATGCAATCCGATATGTATAAAACATATTACTGTTCCGTAAGCTATGACATTATACAAGATTCGGTGCAAAAATGGAAGCACCTTGCATGCTATTCTGAGTACTCTCGTTCGCAATGTCAACAATCCACATATTTTTTAACTGGACCAGCATTGATACTAATGCTGCATCCCGTTCGTCAAAGTAGAATGTCTTCTTGTTGTTTTTAATTACTAGTAGGGCGATTCATTTTTTTAGACCTAGATAGTTAAATCATCTTTCAATTTAAGAGTTTTTTGATTGCGCGTGTCGTTTTTTCAGGCATTACCTGAAGCCGATGGCAATGACGGACACATACTACTGTTTGCAAAGGTTGTCAACTTTTCCAATCCAAATGAGACCAGTTTCATCGGTTCGGACGTTTGCTCTCAAAGAAGATGCTGTGATCCCATAGAAAACAGTTCTTCGTCCAATGACGTGATCTGCCAGGAGAGGGATGTTTGCGATACATACTTTGTTCTCTGTATTGGAAGGTTGTAACCATTATAGAAATTTCCGTGTTGGTATTAAGCCGTGTATTTTAATTTACTAATTGCATATCTGTACAATGTTTTACTATTTGCGATCTAAGGATTTTTTTCTCCACACTTGAAGCAACGGTGTTTTGTTCTAAATCGTGCTGCACTAAACTCCAATGAACTGTTTTATATACACGGACTTGCGAATTTTAGTTGCGATTAAAACATGTTCGTGTTTTGCTGTTAATAAATAATCAGGAATAAATGAACAATATAATTATCTAATTTACAAGTTTTAAAAGGCTCCTTAGAGAAATTGATTTGTTCCCGAATAAAACAGTGTATGTTGAAAAAAATGGTAAAATACAAAACATTTTATGATAACAGGTTATACATTTAAACAGTATCGGTTATGATAAATGCGAAAATCAACAATGTGCGGATTATTTCTTAATTAAAAACAAATTCCTAAGTTTTCTTTAAGGAGCTTTTCGAATACGACTACCCTGACTAAGATGTATATACAATTAGCCGCGTCTTGTGCAAATGGGTCTTATGCAAATTGAGACCAGCGTAGCATCCTGACCATTCTGCGCAATCCCTAATCTGGCCAGGAGCTAGCCTGACCGCTAAAGAGAACACGAAAACGTGCATTACTTCTTAGCGACAAGCGTTGTTATAGACCAGACTGCGCGAGTGCACAGGTTTATCTAGAGCTACGTTGGCTGCATATGGTATACGACCCATTTTCGCGATAAGCGGATTATATAAGGTTTTAAATAATACGTTTTTTTCATGTTCCATCACATATGATTTGTCCATATAAATTATGTTAAAGATATCATATTAGCGTGTTTTAATTTTAATCATGACTTGCGCCGTTTTTTTTTTGGTTTTAATTAAGTTTATTGACGAACATTAACGATGGCTGCGTTGGTGTTAACATCACCACCTTCGATGGGTTTCTAAAACGTGCAGATGATGCCCGTTTCTTCCCTGTTGTTCGACTGACTGACTGGATTTCTGAGGTAAAAATTCTTCCTTTGAAAGCACAAAACAACGATTAATAAAAACATCAAACATGTTTTGTTTTATGCTTTCCGTCGGTTTATAGAGACAAATCAATTAATTAAAACTGATAATTTACTGTTGTGATAATATTCGATATTTTCACTGCTATACTGTGAAATGACTTCGTTTTCATGACGTTACGACGTTATTATTTCAGCAAAACTTTATTATTTGCAAGCATACAATAAAAGGAAAATAAGTTGGATTTGATCGAATATCGATTTTAATTCACTTGTGCTCATATATGGCATCATATATTTTTTCTATGATCACTCGTGAATTAAAATCGATATTCCACCAAATCTAATAAATATCCACTATTTCATTCATCTTTCCGATGATTTCCACAGCAATATCAGTGAATTAAAACTTATAGTTCCCTGTTACAAACAGTGAAAAATAACAGTGAAAACTATCGATAAATTTCATTGTTTTACCAGAACTTTTTAGATATCTTTGGTTTCCCAATTGTGACCCCGATGGGCTACTACTCTGCATTGAATGTTAACAAAAACATACGGATTATCTTCCTTTGAAAATACATGTAATAGCATTTCGGGCGCCCTACTAAGAATTATATTGTCCGAAATGGCAACATTCTGTGATCACTCGTGAATTTAAATCGATATTCCATCAAATCAAACAAATATCCTTTTATTTATTCATACAGATTCTAAGGAAGGTGGTCAAGGACGAAAAGAACGATTATTACGAATATAGAGAATACTAGGTTAGCGTTGAATACAGAGAAGTTTATGTTGCGAGGCTTAGAACGCCGGGAGCGCGAGCCTTGGCGAGCGCTCTCGGTGTTCGAGCCGAGCAACATAAACTTCTCTGTATTCAACGCTAATCCTAGTATTTTATTTATCCCATTTGGGTTTTTTCAACGTGACATTTAACATGAATAGATCTAATAACCTTAACAATAATTTTAATTCAGTCTTAAAAGCGCTGAAAATCTAACGAATGTAACCATGCGTAGTGATATAAATGTATTTGTTTTGGTACGCAAAATAGTCTTTAAAAAATTCACACACAAACTGTAAAACAAGTAAAAATATCACCATATGCCTCGATTCAATTTTACGCAGTATGCGAATTGTAACACATTACGATCGCAAAAAAAAGATTTTACTTTACTATAATTCATTTTATTTTCGAAAGAAAATGATCAAAATCCAATATGGCGGCGATTGCTCCTGACAAAATGATGTCGATGTCAACATAATGATACATGTACACCATCGACGACCTTGACAATTTCGACAAGTAAACAGACAATTGCAGCGACTGACACTTTATTTGACTTAATATACAGGGCAATATGTTTTCCGACTTCGGACGACGAATTTAAGGATGCGCAGAACGTGTATTTTTATATAATGTTATGGGTATGCCGTGTGTGATCCGATGCATCAATTGCGCCCATGTTAAAATCATTTCCCCGAGAACAGGGATCGACAAAAGTACAAACAAAAACCAAAACACGTTCGAACTAGTATCTTACCTTTAATTATCCTTTAAAATCCATCTAATAATCCATTTAACTCAATAATTGACGATTTTGCATCTAGGGTCTTTAATAATTATTTTAGCATAGTTAAATAAAGACCCTTATGCCATCCTATCACTTTATTCAAATGAGTTTACGAACTCAATACAATTTCTTCTTAATCACACGCTACGTCATGTACTCTATGTACATTACTGCTGTTAAAATGAACCGGAGCAGTTTATCAAATAATAGCCGTTGGTAAACTCGGTTGCACTTGCAGATTTTTCATACAAACATAATTATGTTTAAACTTGCACAATGTTTTATTTGTCTATGGTAAATGCCCCTATTGTACAAAATAATTTAATATATAAATACACAAAGAATGGAAAACATCCCATTACACAACAGATAAATAAGTGGATAATACCCGTGTACAAAATGGGACGTTCCGAATTTCAGTGTGGTGCTATTTTTACCATCTTATACTTTACACAGCTCTATGCCTAACGTGAATTGAATCGGAAAGCAAATATTGCGGATTATTTATGAATTGTGCGATATTTGTATGGCTTGTTGAAGATTCTTAAATGTCAAAAGTATATGGATGGATTATAAACAATGTACATTACACGAAATAAGGAAAATGTGATAAGTTGACAATTCAAATATGTCGATATACAGTACATGTACATTTGAAATAAGACGCGTTTATAATAAATCGTCAAAAAAAAATAATTGGGGAAAATGACGCAATAAGAAGTATGTCATTTTATGACGCCATTATATAGCTGATTCATTATACGGATGGCGAAAAATTATGTCATCAGACTAGATTTAAAGGTTGAAGGTCTCATAAGTTTGAAGCTAAAGTTTTCCTGAATTTATTTCTTATGAAAAATCATTCAGTGGTAAAGTAAAAAGTAGTCCGTGCACGCGACAGGTATATCCCACAAGGTTTAATACAAGCTAGTATATTCCATAAGGTGTTATACCGTCAATGTCGCGTTGAAAATGGGATAAAAATACTTAACATACCGTAGCATATATTCCCGACATTATTTCTTGTATGCTTTCCGGTGGTTTATAGAGAAATACCAGTGAATTTAAACTGTTAATTCACTGTGAAAACTAACAGTGAAAATTATCGATAATTTTCACTGTTAAACTGTGAAATGACATTGTTTTCATGACGTTACGACGTCAATATTTATAAAAAATATAAAAATGCTCATTTGTAAGCTTTGCAACTCGTGAAAATATCATTTTTATGATCAATCGTTAATGAAAATCTATATTCCAAAAATCCAACAATTATTCTCTATTTATTAATGCTAAAAATTGTTCCTGTGCATGATTTATGTGCATAATACACTTACACATTATGTACGCAAATAAAACATATGTGTCTTGTTCTGAGAAAACTGGGCTTAATTCATGTGCGTAAAGTGTCGTCCCAGATTAGCCTGTGCAGTCCGCACAGGCTAATCAGGGACGACACTTTCCGCCTAAACTTAATTTTCGGTAAGAAGGGACTTGCTTGAAACTAAAAATACCATTAAAGCGGAAAGTGTCGTCCCTGATTAGCCTGTGCGGACTGCACAGGCTAATCTGGGACGACACTTTACGCACATGAACTAAGCCCAGTTTTCTCAGAACAAGACACATATGTCAATTAAGTTTAGTTTTCCATCAAAATACATTTAACCGAATATGGATCGATCCTTATATGAATTTTAATGCATATTTCAATAATGGTTTTTCGTCATTCATGGCGTTCACATGGCCTTCAATGTTGCCTTATTCTAGGAAATCAACATAACAGTTTTTGCTCTCGACCACGATGATATTAATGGAACAAACATTGACATAATCGACACATTTACTGTCAGCAGATTTATACCTTTGGAGCCAGGTTTTTGGTATGGTCCTTTTATAGACATCAAAAGGCGTAGCAAATATACATGGTAAGTACACTGACACTGACAGCAATATAATCTGACATATGGTAACTGCATGCTACCAAATGCAACTGCTATGTAATAGTTCATACTGCCCTAACGAGACTATTATTTTTCAATCGGCCTTCGCTGAAATCAAAATATTGTTTTCATTACATTATTCGAAGTTTGGGTGTTTTTATTTTATGATTCAAAGGAAATGTTTCTATGTTAATTAGATTCCGTTTACATTCGTCGATATTGTTATGTTTAAAGTAATCGGAATTTATAAATAAAATTATTGTTGTGATACACATGTATGATGCGAATATTATATGTATATATCTTATTTCGAATGCTTATTGTATACACATGTGCACATTGAAGCATCCACGTACAGTTGAAGGTGTTTTGCGAGTCATACTACTATGGTCCGAGGTGTGAGAACTTCGTTTCCCTCGACCACTACCATTCTTTGGGGACAGACATGCAGCCAGTTCTAGACTGTGGCGAGGATGGTATCAAATTTAACTTGATAACCAATATTACAGTGTGAAGTGCACAGATGAAAAACATGAATATACGATACATGAGTGGACTCTACAATGCTCATCGCATTGCTTCAATGCTAGGGAAAATTTAGAGTTTTAATTTAGTCTAAATTAATCTTTAAAATATTAACACTGGTAATACAAACATTAATTTCGACTTTAAATTGTGATTTCCGATGACTAGCGTAATAAAAGAGTTGTCGTGTATGTATTTGTTTTTAATTTTTGCTCCTTATGGTCGCTTTCTTTTCACTATACATGCATCGAAAATCGCAAAGTTTCTGCATGTAAAAATTTCAGAATGGTCAGTAATATACATAGAGACCGTTGAACCTTATATGTACCCAGCCGCGGATTTGAAGTGGAGGCTTTACAAGTTTCTTGTCGAGAAAGTGTGTCACTCAAGGACTAATAGCATCGATATAATTCTCGGCGACGTTCGATTTGATCAGAACAGGTATTATGTCATTCCTGTTCTTTTTCATTTTCTTTTAATATTAAGATTTTCCGTAATAATCGATCTAATACATCCAAGTTGATGAACAAGTATTATTTAATAATACTGAATTTATACAATAATTAATGCCATGTTATTGTTTTAGTTCAAAACTTCGGATTGTATTTAACGGGAGTTGTTCCATACACAGTAGTCTACATTCGGAATATGTTAACACAAAGGGCAATCAGATGCTGTCCTTTATTCTGAATCAATACATAAATTAATGCAATGTTAATGTTTTAGTTCAACACTTCGGGTTGTATTTAACGGGATTTGTTCACAAAGCAGTGGTCATCCGGTATATGTTAACACAAAGGTAATTCAGATGTTGTCCGTTATGGAGAGCAGCGAGATCGGATCTTATTTCGGGGCAAACCTTACACGTATTGACAGGATTCACCAAGCAAATTCAGACGTATGTATTTACAACACTTTTCTTCATTTAAGCGTTTCTAATATTGTATGTGAAGTTAAATTAAATAAATAAAAAATAAATAAATGCAAACACTCTTAATTTCGAAATATTACGAAATTAAGATGTACTCAAACTTTGTTGTTTTTTAGATTTATAAAGAATGCCTGATCTGTAAACTTATACAATCATACATGTTGGGCTGAACTTCTTATCCATTGTATAGAAACATCGTCTTTATTTGTCTGTATTTACTGAGATGAATGAGAAACTAATAGTAAATTAGACCTATCTCTTAGCTTTTTTAGTATGTTTACTTGTATGTCATCCGAGCGTTCATTCTCAAGACCAATTGTTCACTGAATCAGGTTATTCAATATTTTGGATTCGTCTCTTAGACTTTAGGTCGAGTTTTGTGTTTGCTTGTCGTTTCACTCGTCCAAAAAAGACAATTCTCAATAAATTGTATGCCTTCGGCAGAATATAGGATGCAATGTAAATGTATATGTTTGATAAAAAAGCCATGAAACAAAATGCTTTTTGTATAGGATATGCAATATGTTTTATTTTTAAACAATTATTTTATTCTAAATAAATATACATCTTTAATTATTGTGACAGTTTATATTTAAGGTGTCTTCACCTTTGCCTAAATAAATAGTATCTGTTACAATTTACACAGAGAGATCATGTAAATTGGATGCTTATGGCCACTTGGTCTTGACAGGATACTGTAGGGTCAAACAGACGTACTATTCGCCATTGCCAAGTCGAGATGTGAACTCTTAGATACTGTCATTTGCAACATTTACATATCAACGCGAATCCATAGCTAACTGAAATATTATACCGAGTGCATTTTTCCGAAGAAATGCTTTAGTTTTAACTTTTGGGGTCTCTTTTTTGTCCGCATTGCGAGTTTCGTTGTCCGTTTTGCGCCGTCTATCAACTTACTATAATAGCAAAATAATTTTACAAACTTGTTGCTGTAACAACGCCTCATTGGATAGTAAACTTCTTTTATTTGTATGGTAACATAGCAAAATAACTTCAACAAATAGATTCTTTAAAACAAAAACATGCCTTTTTAGGTAACATATTGGTCCTCAACAATGTTTGTTCAAATCATTTTTTGGTCTCATTAGTAGATGAAATGTTTCATAAAGATTTATATAAATAAAGAACTTTAAAAATCTTTCATGAAATCACACGTCAAAGACATTTTATATTTAGTATATCATATCAGATTTTGGCCCTAATGTTGTTCAAAGCATGTCCCTGGGGTCCAAACAATCAGTTCAGCAGGGTTTAACATTTAATATAGCCTTTATTGGTTACAAATAAACAAACAATCTTTAACATTAATTCTCTGAAACAAAAGTACGATCTTGCGCTGAAACATTTGGCATGTAAAAGTGTATACTTGTCACCTGCTAAGTTAATCTTAATCATTCCTCTGAGGTAATAATTGCACACACTAAGAGAATTATATGCTTTAATTAACTAAGACTTACTTCAAAAACTACTTTAAACAATCTTTTTCACTAAACCACCAAGCCACTGTTATGAGATTTAGAACATGACGACATCATCTTCTTGTTTAATGTTTGTTCAAATCATTCTCGTAGAGTCACAGTCGGCTACAACCCGGGAAGAGTGGGATGGGGTGGGATCAAAAGCTTTATGAATACTTTTATTGCAAGAAATTTTTCTTAACAAAATATTACATAGGTTAACAATCTAGTGCCATTTTTGCCCTCTTTTTTTGTTATTTAGATATATTACACCTCAGAGATATTGTTCCTTCCATATCTACATGACCGGTTTCAGTCTGTTAAATGCGATAGAGAAACCTAAGAGTATATGAACCGGTCACTATTCTTTGTATATGAACCGTTCGGGGTTTCACACCATTAAATTTGCACTGTGTGGAAGCATTTTGTTGTACAGCATTAACACTATTTCAGCTTTAACAAGAGTAAATTAAAACTTGATTTAGAATAAACGACAAGCGTACCTCAATGCAAACGTAAATCCAATGTTTATACCAATAAAGTCGAAACGATATTCACTTCCATTTTCTATATATCTTCCACCCCTTTATCGAAACTTATTTTAAATCCCACTTTTTTATTGTACTCCTATTGAAGTTTACATTATGTATGATAAACACACAATCCGATATACGTTTTGCATTCGTTCGATGCCTTAAACAAATAACTAACTGTCAAAAACATCCAGAGAAATAAGCTCCAACTGGAATGTTTCGTCAGAAAAACTACGTCACACGATACTTACGACATCGTTTGCGCATTCAATTTGCATGAAAAATAAAAGTACGGAAAGCCGGTACGACACTGTATGATGGTACAGGGGACACGCTTCGGTGCCATATAAGAAATAGTAAACTCCACTTCGGTCCCAATGGCATTATAGTGGGCCATAGGGACCTCAATGGGGTTTACTATTTCTTTTTTTAGTATGTTTACACCTTGTAGATAAAGGTTAATTAAAGCATGAACCCATGAATATTGGTTTCTTAGAAGCGTTTTTTTATTATGTACCATTATTATGACGTCTAAAAGTACTGTTTACATTATATATCTTCCAACTGAATATAAAGCCGTGCATGCATTTTAATTATAACATACGCTGAATATCTTTTTTAAAGATATTTTCTGTTTCCAGATAAAGCATTATCTGCTTGTGAAATTTGTTCATTATTTCAACCCATTGGGAATGGTATATTTTGTCAATTCCTCACATCATATTGAGACATCCTGCCCTCTGAAAGGATGTCTACATACCATCTCTTTTGGAGGAACAAATCGGTAAATACATGTCATAATCTTACTGAAAAATATATCAACTAAATAACAATTATGTTGCGCCTACTTAAATTATATTAATAATATAAATCTTTGAATCTATATCAACTGATTTTGATATAATTGTTCTATTTTCATGTTATATAACTTATGGAATACGATGAATATGTAATTGGTTAACATCGTAACCTCAATTTGTTTCAGAACGCGTTCTTTGGAAACCAATCTTCGCACAAGCGACTTGTTTGCATGCTTCGATATTATGAGAAGTGAAAACGAAACCATCGACACCTCTAATATGGTGATAGACACAGATTGGGTGTGTATTTAATCAACAAGTACTCTTAATAGTATGAGCGTTACAAATAATTTCGTAGTCTGGTTAAATAATTTATTTTTACTACAACCATGAGCACATCATCTTTTTATTAATTATTTCGGTTCTTGCAGAATACAGCGACAAAATGGAAATTAAACGTATCTAACTCAAAAAATGCAAATTTTCTGATCGACAACATTTTTGATCATATATATATTACCGGGAAGACCTTACGGAGTGCCTTCGTCCAACGTGCTCTGTTACACGACAATGCTACCGGGATAGGGTATGATATAGACAAACTTGTAGTTGAATATGCGAGTTCATGCATGCACTGTTTTTTATAAGGTGTGTTTGCTGTTATGAAGAACATTTCGACTTACACAATAAATTTCAAATTAAACGTTAATGGTAGTTCACACACCGGTAAGTGGTGCTTTTTTTCAAATAATTTTTTTAAACATTTTTTCTTAAGAATTTCAACTAGTGCATACAAGACAGATGTTTATGCTGCTCATGGCAATGTGAAATATATCAGATGTTCTTTATCTAATAAGCGTGTGTTCGTGTTTAAAAATGCTTTTTGTACTGCATTCATATATACGGTTATGCTTCATGCAACGTGAAATGTTGTCAACTATTTTAGAACAATTGAATGATTTATTCTTATGCCTTAAGTTATCGGCAAAAAATGCAAGAAAAACTGTCTTGAATGCACTAACGCATTTTGCAAATGTATTTCAATAACTTGAGATATTTCAAAAATAAAATTCTTAACAGTGTGTTTACATCCAGTCCGTGTGTAAGACCCTTAAAAACCCCGTTGATTATGTACCTTGATAATTAATGCATAGTTGCCGGTATAAGGCTGTCATTTAAATCTATTTGACTCGAGTATAAGTCAGTTGACACATATGTTGCTTTTTTTCTTGCAAATTCTGCGATTTTCTATTACCAAGGCTCGTGGTTTAAATTTGTCTTCGCTTAATACGCCTCGCCGTTATATTATTCTACGCCTCGCCTGATATATTACAAAACGTTCTGACAGTAACCTGTTATTCTCTCTATATATGTTGTATGGATATAATTGATATTTCATAGGTGAAATTCTATTGATGCATTTTGATTTATTAAATCGAAAACAATTAGTCGAATTAATTTTTGCATTAATTAATTTGCATTCAAAATAAAACAGTATATTATATACGGAGAGAGAAATCAGTTTTTTTTTACAATTTTCTCACAAATTAACTCAATGTTCATGTTATTGCATTATTTTTAATTCATACTTATTCTGAAAAAAGTATATTGTTCAATTGCGAATAAAAAACTTAACAGCGGCGGTGACCAATGATTTTTATTTTATTTTTCCATCCACAACATATTATTATAGCTAAATAACAAAACAATATCAAATTCTACGTAAAAAAAGTACAGCAAAAAGTACAGCATACGTCCTTAACTTCAGATAAATATCAATACGCACTTAAGTATAACATATATTTGTAACAGTCCCAAATGTTTACATTTTCTCTGTATAGTTGACTCCATTGGCATTGTTGTTGTTTTTTGTTACAGTATTTCATTTGACGTCATTTATTGGTGCCCAATTGGTAATACAGGTAAAAATTGCGAACAGCTATGTACTATTGAAAATGGCTGCTTAGACGCGTGTACTGCTTCAAATAATAATGGTAATTATTATTATTATTATTATTATTATTATTAGTATTTCTTTTTTTTAATTCCATTTTTTTTTATTTCCTTCGTAAACATAATACACCTAGCATATAACATAATACATAATATGTCAAATATACACACAATTAGTATGTTTGTTTCACAATGTATTACTATATAAAGGCACATAGCATTTTTGAAGACTATGATTGTTGTAGATAAAGCATATGTATTTTGCCTATTACATATTACTAGAAATACATACATTGAGCAAAATGTTCCACAAAGTTTTTTATATTACTTGTGATACATAGCATCTATGAAGACAATAGTTGGTGTGAAATAAATATGTTTGAGTAAGTTTCAAACAATATTTTAAAGTTTGCAAAAATGGTGTAATGTTACACAGGTCAATAAAGGTTATAATACAAATATATAAAAAAGAAAGAAAAAAGGGGTGTTTGTTGCTTTAAGGTAGGTGTTCTTATGTAAGTGAGTATGTGTAAAGATGTTTTTAGGGTAGGTGTATTAATTGGGCAAAAAAAAAAGCGCTCAGCGAGTATTAAAAATATGTAGTTCGTTTTGTGTTGTTGCGATTCATTCCTCGAGTTTAATTCTAGTATTAAAAAATAGTACACAAGTTTCTACTAGTGGTGTTGTTTTCTCCTGTTTGCATTTAAAGATAAAATATTAAGCCTACAATATTATGAAGTTAATGACATGTGAATTGTTAGCATCAGCTAGGGTCAAATTACAAAAAGATACAGTTGCATAATTTAGCTCCAAGTTTTCTAACCTTTCTAACTTGTCGTAAATAAAGTTTTTTATATCCATTCAAAACTTTTGAATAGGATGACAATCCCAGAATAAGTGAATATTCGTTTCTGTGTGCATATTACAAATATTACATAATGTTGATGGAACGAGATTGCATTTATGGAGGAAAGAATTGTTTGGTAATTATTATTATTATTATTATTACTATTATTACTATTATTATTATTATTATTATTATTATTATTATTATTATTATTAATTAGACTGATAACGTTTTAATTGATATTAAGAACATAGTACTAAACTTGTTAATTTCACGTTAAACGTCAATAGTCTGATTTTGAAAGTTCCGTTTTCATACACAATCCCATCAACATACATGGTTTAATGATCAAAGATAATATACGGCTGTGATTCTATTTATCTTTATTATGCTCATTGTTACATATTCGTCAAATGAAACGTTGAACATAATATTAAATGTTAATTCTGGAAATATATTTTCCATTTCAAAACTAGTTTCACAAAGTGTCAAAGGAGGAAACAAAGAGTTTCGTTGTGCGGTAACAGGGACGTGTGTGGAAGGAAAATGCGTTTGCGAGCACGGATACGCTGGCCAGACATGCAACATTCAAGTAGATTTCTGCAAAATGGGCGATACGGAGAACCCATGTCTTAACGGAGGCTCTTGTATGCATGAGCCTGGGTTTTATAATTGCAAATGCTTAGATGGTTTTACGGGCCCAAATTGCGAAGATCGTATTTCAAGAAAAGGTGGGTTTTAACATAGTCATACTATGATGAAAATCTGATCTAATGTCACCTGACGTTTTTGAACTTAATTCAATTTTATTAAAGAACAACACCGTGAAAAGCCATAATAAGAGGTCAATAAAAAGAAATATAATTATAGAACTATGTAAATAATTGCTTGATATCTATTATGTTGAAGACAAGAAATATACAAACATAGCAATACTTACAACAATAAAAGTTAAGAATTCGAATATAGTCGTCGTTATATTGTTGCAGATGATAAATCGAACACAAACATCAGCGGAATAGAAAAGTGTAGCAACGTTGGTCTCAGTGCACGCGACTGTTATTCTAATCCATGTCGTAATGGAGCCACGTGTATGGATGGAAACAATACTTTCACATGTACATGCGCACCAGGTTTTACTTGGATTAATTGTAGTAATAATATAAACGACTGTTCACCCCATTCATGTCATAATGGAGCCACGTGTTTGGATGGAAACAATACTTTCACATGTTCATGCGCACCAGGATATACAGGGATGAATTGTAGTGAAAATATAGACGACTGTTCTTCATATTCATGCCATAATGGAGCCACGTGTTTGGATGGAAACAATACGTTAACATGTACATGCGCACCAGGTTATACAGGGATGAATTGTATTGAGAATATAGACGACTGTTCACCTCATACATGCCATAATGGAGCCACGTGTTTGGATGGAAACAAAACGTTCACATGTTCATGCGCACCAGGTTATACAGGGATGAATTGTAGCGAGATTAACGACTGTTCACCTCATACATGCCATAATGGAGCCACGTGTTTGGATGGAAACAATACGTTCACATGTACATGCGCACCAGGTTATACAGGGATGAATTGTAGTGAGAATATAGACGACTGTTCACCTCATACATGCCATAATGGAGCCACGTGTGTGGATGGAAACAATACTTTCACATGTACATGCGCACCAGGTTATACAGGGATGAATTGTAGTGAGAATATAGACGACTGTTCACCTCATCCATGCCATAATGGAGCCACGTGTGTGGATGGAAACAATACTTTCACATGTAAATGCGCACCAGGATATAAAGGGATTAATTGTAGTGAGAATATAGACGACTGTTCTCCTGATCCATGCCATAATGGAGCCACGTGTGTGGATGGAAACAATACTTTCGCCTGTAAATGCGCACCAGGTTATACAGGGATGAATTGTAGCGAAAATAAAGACAACTTTTCACCTCATACATGTCATAATGGAGCCACGTGTAAGGATGGAAACAATACTTTTACATGTACATGCGCACCAGGTTATGCAGGGATAAATTGTAGTGAGAATATAGACGACTGTTCTCCTCATCCATGCCATAATGGAGCCACGTGTGTGGATGGAAACAATACGTTCACCTGTAAATGCGCACCATGTAATACAGGGATGAATTGTAGTGAGAATATAGACGACTGTTCACCTCATCCATGCCATAATGGAGCCACGTGTGTGGATGGAAACAAAACTTTCACATGTAAATGCGCACCAGGCTATAAAGGGATGAATTGTAGTGAGAATATAGACGACTGTTCTCCTGATTCATACCATAATGGAGCCACGTGTGTGGATGGAAACAATACTTTCACATGTACATGCGCACCAGGTTATAAAGGGGTTAATTCTAGTGAGAATATAGACGACTGTTCACCTCATTCATGTCATAATGGAGCCACGTGTTTGGATGGAAACACTACTTTCACTTGTTCATGCGCACCAGGTTATACAGGGATGAATTGTAGTGAGGATATAGACGACTGTTCTCCGAATTCATGCCATAATGGAGCCACGTGTTTGGATGGAAACAATACGTTCACATGTACATGCGCACCAGGTTATACAGGGATGAATTGTAGCGAGAATTTAGACGACTGTTCACCTCATACATGCCATAATGGAGCCACGTGTGTGGATGGAAACAATACTTTCACATGTGCATGCGCACCAGGTTATACAGGGATGAATTGTAGTGAGAATATAGACGACTGTTCACCTCATCCATGCCATAATGGAGCCACGTGTGTGGATGGAAACAATACTTTCACATGTAAATGCGCACCAGGATATAAAGGGATTAATTGTAGTGAGAATATAGACGACTGTTCTCCTGATCCATGCCATAATGGAGCCACGTGTGTGGATGGAAACAATACTTTCGCCTGTAAATGCGCACCAGGTTATACAGGGATGAATTGTAGCGAAAATAAAGACAACTGTTCACCTCATACATGCCATAATGGAGCCACGTGTAAGGATGGAAACAATACTTTTACATGTACATGCGCACCAGGTTATGCAGGGATAAATTGTAGTGAGAATATAGACGACTGTTCTCCTCATCCATGCCATAATGGAGCCACGTGTGTGGATGGAAACAATACGTTCACCTGTAAATGCGCACCATGTAATACAGGGATGAATTGTAGTGAGAATATAGACGACTGTTCACCTCATCCATGCCATAATGGAGCCACGTGTGTGGATGGAAACAAAACTTTCACATGTAAATGCGCACCAGGCTATAAAGGGATGAATTGTAGTGAGAATATAGACGACTGTTCTCCTGATTCATGCCATAATGGAGCCACGTGTGTGGATGGAAACAATACTTTCACATGTACATGCGCACCAGGTTATAAAGGGGTTAATTCTAGTGAGAATATAGACGACTGTTCACCTCATTCATGTCATAATGGAGCCACGTGTTTGGATGGAAACACTACTTTCACTTGTTCATGCGCACCAGGTTATACAGGGATGAATTGTAGTGAGGATATAGACGACTGTTCTCCGAATTCATGCCATAATGGAGCCACGTGTTTGGATGGAAACAATACGTTCACATGTACATGCGCACCAGGTTATACAGGGATGAATTGTAGCGAGAATTTAGACGACTGTTCACCTCATACATGCCATAATGGAGCCACGTGTGTGGATGGAAACAATACTTTCACATGTGCATGCGCACCAGGTTATACAGGGATGAATTGTAGTGAGAATATAGACGACTGTTCACCTCATCCATGCCATAATGGAGCCACGTGTGTGGATGGAAACAATACTTTCACCTGTAAATGCGCACCAGGATATAGAGGGATTAATTGTAATGAGAATATAGACGAATGTTCTTCTCTTCCATGCCATTATGGAGCCACGTGTGTGGATGAAAACAATACTTTCACCTGTCAATGCGCACCAGGATATAGAGGGATGAATTGTAGTGAGAATATAGACGACTGTTCACATCATCCATGCCATAATGGAGCCACGTGTGTGAATGGAAACAATACTTTCACCTGTAAATGCGCACCAGGTTATACAGGGATGAATTGTAGTGAAAATATAGACGACTGTTCACCTTATCCATGTCATAATGGAGCCACGTGTGTAGATGGAAACAATACTTTCACATGTACATGCGCACCAGGTTATAAAGGGATGAATTGCAGTGAGAATATAGACAACTGTTCACCTTATGCATGCCATAATGGAGCCACGTGTGTGGATGGAAACAATACTTTCACATGTATATGCGCACCAGGATATAATGGAATTAATTGTAGTGAGAATATAGACGACTGTTCACCTCATCCATGCCAGCATGGAGCCACGTGCGTCGATGGAAACAATACTTTTACGTGTACGTGTGCACCAGGAAATAGAGGAATTAATTGTAGTGAGAATAGAGACGACTGTTCACCTCATCCATGCCATCATGGAGGCACGTGCGTCGATGGAAACAATACTTTTACGTGTACGTGTGCACCAGGAAATAGAGGAATTAATTGTAGTGAGAATAGAGACGACTGTTCTCCTAAGACATGCCATAATGGAGCCACGTGTGTGGATGGAAACAATACTTTTATATGTACATGCACACCAAGAAATAGAGGAATTAATTGTAGTGAGAATATAGGCGACTGTTCTCCGAATCCATGCCATAATGGAATGACATGTGAGATAAGAGACACAAATTATACATGCATATGTTCATTCAGTGATGCATTCATTGATAGTCGTGATAAAAATTGCACTCTCACATCGCTTGTCAATATTGAAAAACATTGTGACGTTTTGTCGACGTGCGTTTTCAACATTCTAAACGGATATGATAATCAATGTCAATTACACTATTCACATAAGGATTACTCCTGTGGTCATATTACTGCGTGTTTGGTTGGATTCACAAGCATTTGTTTAAAAATGGGTAAGACCTTTTATTTGTTGCTTCATTATTGATTTATAATTACACAATTACATGATAATGCGATTTTTACAGGCGTCACTTAAGTATTAAAATGTTTACTACATTGTGTCGTCATTTGTTTTTCTCTTTTATATGTGAAAGATGACCGCACAAAATACATACTTGACGCAAGCGGTAGAATTTTGAATGCATTATCAACAGATCCCCTTTTACAATGTGTATATCCGAATATATCCGTCAGAGTCATTTCTAGTAACAGGTGCGTACTTCACATTAATATTCAATAACTGCACCGGATACAATTAATCAGAAGTATATTGTTGAAAACCTAAGCATGTGTGGCTAAAATAATAAACCTTAACAGAAACTGTACGTTTAAGTATACGTTTCAAATCTGGGTTTAATAAAGTACTTAATTAATATCGATGCATAATAACTGTTTTAAGCAAAACATAAAGGATGTACATTTATTTCATATGTACGAAAATATCGTTTCTAAATATGCTCTCCTATTCCAGAAGCAATGTATTTTATTGTGTCAATTATGTTTAATGCCTCCCAGAACTGCAATTATTGCGATCATGTGCGACGGTGTGGTGCTTGACGGCCACCGACTGAAGATTTTCCTATCCAAACACCCGTTAAGCGAGATATTTCAGAAAGCGAACAATTTGTCTGATATCACTCATATAGCATCTGCGTCAACTTTGAAGGTATTTTCTTTATTTATTACACAAATTTGATGAGCTGATTAACTATGTTTTGGTCACATTTACACTTAGGTACTGTTCTAACGCAACATTTTTCAAACTTGAATATCTCTTTTATGATTGAAGGTTTTGAATAAAAAGTTAATATGTGCAAGCTCACAATAAAGGCATTCATCCGTGACAAATTAAGCTAGTGGTGTAAGCATGGTTTTATTTGTATTGCACGTGGAACTAGAAAAACACGATACAAATCTAGTTTGGTTTCAAATAAGTTAATCAAGGTGGGTTATTACACAAGGAAAACATCAAATTAAATTGTTAAAACAAACGATGTGGCTCGTATGGATATTCAGACGTGAAACCCTGCGATTGGTATGTTGCAGGCTACCTACGCAATATGCTAAGGCGTCCAATCGTCACCGATGAATGTTTTTATCGTGAGCTTGAAAAATGTAGTATATACTAAAATTTACATTTTTCTCAACATCGTTATTCATAATTTATATAAAAGTATAGACTAACAGTTGGAAAAAACATTGTGTCTAAAAAGTCTTAAACGTTTGATATAAGTGAATAAAACGAGTAAATGCGTTTGTGTGTTTTATTTTAAATTTTTATTTCTATGAAAATTTCATTAAGATTTGGCTGAAAGACCACGTGATCATGATGGCAGGAATTGGTGCTGGCATTGTGTTTGTAATAAGCGGACTAGCAATTGCAATACGTATAATTTACAGGTCAGCAATATTTGTTATCTATTACTTAAGAAAGTACATGCATCAGTATTGAATTGAGTATGTATCTTGAATGCATATTTGATTTTCACGTAAACAACTGCACATATAGCACCTTGTTAATATGATACGAGTAAGTTAAACTTTAATTCACCGGTATATATTATTTCAGAGTTTGTTTTTAATATATTAAACGTATCCCGAGTTTATGATGAAAAACGAATAGCAAAATTCAAAGCAAATCCGTTGTAGATGTGGGATAACTCTAATATATACTCGTGTATACGTACGTTCATTAAACTATTCTAACGGACATATTTTTACGGCTTTATGTAGAACTCACTACCCGAAAGAAGCAGTTTACACAAGAAGACTTGCAGAAGGTGGACCATATTTCAAGTTGGATAATACTCAACTCGAACGAACGGACAATGATAAACCTCGCGGCGCAAAAGCTAGACAGACCACCGAGAATACGTTAGAGAGAAGAGGGGTTTTGAACGAAAGTCAGCTTTCCTCTCGCGATGATACGGACCTTGTTATGATGAAAAGAACATTAGTGTATCATGAACAATATGGGGTTTAATACGAATCAAAGACAAATCACATGACATACGTATCCGTTTAGTGGCACTTGGGCGGAACATCAAAAATTACATTCACACAAATACTATATATATGTTCATTTAAACAAATGAGTAATTGTTGGAAAAACTTTGGCCTTTTGTGAACAACAGTTAAAAATACCTGTTATGTTGTGAATTAAGCCCTATATGAAAAGGGTCACTAAATTTGCTACAACGGTGTCTTTTTATATTGAACTTATTTATAGTAAACAATATACAAACATGTAATACCATAATAGTGTTTTACATACAAATAACCATTTTTAAGTGATGTGTTTTATGTATTATCCTGTATTGTTCGGCCAATTAGGAACGTGTCCTTAATGAACAGTGACTGATGAATTCCAGATGTTTCTGGAAAATCATTTTTCCTTTACCTAACGTTGATCGAATGTTTTAATAAGAAATCGAGACATCGTTTTACTATGTAATACATTGATGATTTTATTTTCCACGAATTATAACATGCTAAATCCGATCGATCTGAAATAATTTTGCTTCATTTACACGCTGTTATCACAAGTCGGTTACATGACTAAATTCACACGCAACTACCAGGGACGGTTGTTTAAGAAATATAAGAGATATCGGTGATATATACGTTGGTCGTTTTTTCCAAACAATTTGCGTTTAATCTGCGATGCAGTATTTATCTTCTATGTTGTCTTGGAGTTCTCTTTTATTGTATGGGGGAAATAAAAGTTTTCGATTTTATTTGAAAGCCGTTGCCTTCTTAGTGTCATCTGCATGCTGGTAAAGGGTATAGGTCTCGCTCACAACTAATTTAATAATGAAGCAGTACTATGAAGTGTTCTGAAAAATATAGATGCCATTTTTTGTATATCCCTCTCAGTTGATACTTTTTGCTTCTGATTACATTTCACATCGACATTGTAATACTTCAATACCTCAACATAGTGCCGACAAAGTATACGAACTTTAACACGTACATATGATAATGGTTTCATAAAAAACTATGTATAACAATTTGTGCTTGAAAACAAATGTGTAAACTATCTTTCATATGATTTTATATAAATACCTGTACAATATGTGTTTTCATGCCTTACAAAGCTTAAATTTAGGCTGAAACAACGTTTCTATTTTTTTTGTCATCGTCATAACTTTATGATAATGCGTTGTGTGATATTTATTTTGAAAAAAACAACATGTACATAATAAAGTTCGTTTACGTATTGCTTTTAAAAACGTGTTATAGTCACCTTTTTGAAACTGAATAAGATTTAATGAACGATTACAATTAAAAGTTTGTTGTGTTATTATGGTCTATTTATATCCGCTTGAACATATCATTTGCTAGTTTACAAGATCAGTGTCATATATATCATTTCGTGGAATAAAAATGATAATGCAATTTTTCGTTAAATTATCATACGTTTTCGAATATATCAAATACATGAAGAAATAATAATAATCCATAAACAGAATATTAAGATAAATTTTTATTAACACCTACTAGTCTCTTTCTTAAATAAAGTGAACAATTGCCTATACAATACAGGGTAAAAACTAATATATGACCATTAACAACAAGACATTAACCGACTTTAACATGCCACAAAATACTCCTTAAAGTCTGACTATTATTGATTTTGCTTGTTGAATGTAATATTACAATTATTTGAGTTGATGAGCAGACAACATTTATTTGGCAATATACGGATTATTCAAGGGTCAATTTCGAGATATGATACAGGTGATCTGACTGGGTATCGTACTTAGACACAATGCACCAAGTTTGATTTTGATACGATTAAAATGTGTTGCTTTAAATTGCGGACAATGTGGGTTTCGTCGATATTAAATAATTCAATGACCACAGCCTAACAGAGCTTCATGCGATCTTGCCGATGCAAAATGTCCACTAACATCAACAAATTTAATGATAACGTTTTGAATTTACCTTCAACGTCCAAAAATGCTAACGTCTATTCAATGTTTTCTTTAAATGTAAATGTCATATAAAATATAATAATAGAGGTGTAAACTTCAAATTTACTCAGTGAAAATTAAGTATTTTGCGATTATGTATTTATTGTTTGAAATATGAACGCTGTCCTTCAAGTCAAACTGTTTGTTAACACTAAGCTTAATATCATAAACATCTGTTTTTAACTTTCAAAAATGGATTAGTCACCTTTAGTTCTGATTATAATGTATCTTACTAATTATTTTATATAGACATACATAGTAAATTTAATATTTTATAAACACAAATTATCATAATTTGTACCTAAGTACTAATTAGTCAGTTTTTACAGATTTTGTTTGTGTTTTCGAGATTGTTGAATCACATGCTCATTACTCTTGGTGGGTTCTTAAACATAAAACGGAAACAAAGAAAACATCAAATTAATAAAAAAAATATGGCTCGTATGAATATTCAGGAGCGCATGCATGCTACCTTCGCAATATGCTAAAGCGTGCGATCGTCACGGATGAATAGTTTTTATCGTAAGCTTGCACAACATGTATTATCTAATCACATGTACAATTTTATCTCAAAATCATTACTCATAAATGATATAAGAGTTTATAAGTTTGAAAAGCGTTTTGTCTGAAAAGTCTCCAAGTAGGCAGAATGTCAGAAAAGTCTTACACGTGCGATATAAGTTAATAAAACGAGTAAATAGGCTTGTGTGCTTAATTATACACATTTATTCCGATGTAAGTTCATATAAAAAACTGGCTGATGGCCCACGAGTCATGATGGCCGGAATAGGTGCTAGCATTGTGCTTGTTGTAGTTATTGCGGACTAGCAATTGCGATCCGAATCATGTACAGGTATGTTTTTCTTCACGTAAAAGAAAAAAATGTATCTAAAATGTATATTGATATAGCTATTTCGTAATAACCACTCATACAACACAATTAAAATCCAGGGTATATTTGAAGCAAAATTTGAGCTTTTATTAAACAACAGATTTTATCATGTAAGAAGTCAGACTTATCGTCGGTCAACAGTGAAGAAGACATTGAACAAGAGAAGTTGAATACAATTGTTAATGTGTTATCACGACGCTGTTTCATGCTTAAATTTTGTTCTGACCCTATGTAGGACACTTCAGTCGACAGTCAAGATTTTCTGCAATATTTTTTTTCTTAAACCCAGCACGATATACGACACTCAAATCTTGATTATCGCATGTCGAGTTCAAATGTCGAGTGTCATATCGTGCGTCGCTTTAATGTCGTGCGTCCACCTCGAAGGTCGACACGCGACAATGAACTTGGCACTATCCAGATTCCGTATGATCCGGGTTCCGTACGTATGTCATATCGTTTGAATCAAAGATTGTTCGTGACAAACTAACGTTCTTTTCATTATGAAAAGGCCCACGTGGACTATGAACTTGGCCCTATCCGGATTCCGTACATACGTATCCTATCGTGGCGTTCCGATGATACTCACATAGATGCGTAAATAGTAATCAAAATAAGAGAGCCAATTTTCGAACAAAAGATACATTGACTTTTTATGTAGCAAAGTAAGCACTTTATTAAAAAATATATTTAAATTCTCGTCATTCGCTTCTTTTGTTTGACTATATTATGGTAAACAAATTTGGAAGTTTGTAAATAATTGAACTTGTTTTACGTACAGTTGATGCATACATTGAATTTATTTGTCACATAGCGAAAACATAGATTATTATGGATAACATGTTTGTTTTGGATCAAGTTCCACATCGTGTCTACTTTAATGGATATCAACATAGACAGCAAATGTTATCGTCAAACTAGACAAGGATAATGCGCAAAGTTATTACAAACTGCTTGTTTCACTTATAAGTCATGTATTTGGGTTAGCACATGCAGCCCATTAATTGATGTATAAGTTAATATTAATAACAGGCTAACGCAAATATACGTAAGTTGCATACGTCATATTACCTCGTTATCTTTGGACACGTGAATTTAAAAACGTTCCCATCTGAAATTGCGAACGTAACCGTTGAATGTTTAAATGTATTTAAATATATTAACTTCAGTAGGGAAGTAAGAACGCGTTAAAAAACCGAGCAGATAGGTCACACTTATTTGATGTCGCTCTTTTGATTGAAACAGTTCTGCCATCGGTTTCACATTTTAACGATATCACTTACAAATATTTGTTTTGGCAAACATTATTATCTTCCTTGTTCATTATGTATTCACAACCTGTTATTGTTGATTCATTGGTGCCCTAAAATGTAAGCTGTCGGTACTTCGACAAGGTTTATCTGTAGGCGAAAGTTTACATCTAAGTCCATTCGGTCCTGATCGTTCTACTATATGCGTAAACAATTAAATTTAGATACACGTTCCACCTAATAAATATGTGTGTCATTGAAATCATGTCCAGTCGATGTTGTCCGCTTACTTGACGTTATGACATCGCAAGGGAGATCAAGTTCATATAACCTTAAAAAAAAATCAACTCGTCGTCTTTCAAAGTATCTGGTTTTGACGCAGTTTTAAATGATCCTAACATCAGCATATGAATATAGAGATCTTTTTATAAGATTTGATTTGAGTTTACCAAATAATACGGGTTTATATTTACTTGCTTAGAAAAATGAAATGGTTACATCATCCTTTTGATTTACTTCAGATAGTTTGTACTCGAAAAGGCTGAAAACTAAATGTTCTTTAAGTGGGTTATCATTAAAATGTTAAAGGTATTGGCTTTACATAGATTTAAAACATTAAATAGCTTATTTAGATCTCTTTCATTTCCAACTGAACGGATAGAAAATAATGTGATGCTTATTACATCTGATCAAATGAACTGCATGCATATGGTTTTAACAATTTATTTTTAAAAGATCTATCCATTATTTAAAATGTTAAACACGTGGACATAATTCTTATCTCCGTATGGACAGCGAATAATTCACATATGAGTGAATTGATTGAGCTCAGTATATTTGCAAGTTCACGATAAGTTTAGTGTTAATTATTTTACAACAAATATTCAGAGATACAAATGTTACAACATAGACTCTGAAGGTTGCACTTTATACGATAAACAATATCCGCTGATCATGTAATTGTGTTAATCGCCTTAAGCTGTTCTGTATCGTTTGCAACGTTATAAGTTTATCATTTGTGTTAACAATTGCATGTAGTGTTTATTTTCATTTTGATTTTTTCAAAATATTATTTCTTAAATAATTACGGTTCAACTGATCTCTTTGTGGACCAGTTTAAGGAATACGCAGTTTGTAAATCAACCAATTTCAATAACTTTATCTTTGGGTTTTAACGCGATATAAAATGCATTGATAGACTTTTATTGCATAGCTTTTTTTGTAAACAAGTTTTGTGAGAAGGAATGTTCGTGAGAAGGAATTTGTCGATGTCGAAATTTAGAAGGATTAACTCGCTTCTTATATGTCTTACATTGATTGCCCACTTAAAATGAACATACATCTTTATCTGTCAACGAGTTTCTTTTAAGTAATACCACGCTATTAAAATATCTTCCAGGTCAGGTTTACATTTCACTTCTGAAACTACTCGAAACTCTATGTCGTAAATTTTTCGATCATATATCTAAACGAAAACTCCCAGATCAAATATTTTAGTCAATTGCCTTTAAAGAATTCATATTCGCTTTATTCTTTTTTCTTTGTCTCGATCGCCTCTACTCTTTGAGTCTGGATTAAACAAGCAAGGATAACACTGGTGGTACTCGCTATCGCGAGTAATTTTGTACGATGGTATATAATTTAAGTTGATACTGAGTATGAACTGACAGTTAAGTCCGTGGTGTGATAGACATTGTGCTCATAGTATTCCAGTAACTGAATTATGTCCTGCTTGAATAAGAGGTAGGGAGAGAATTGACGGGTACATTATTAGACATCCAAATCACGCATATGGTTAATTGCATATCAACTGATTGACATATTTGTCAAGCAACAAAGCCAGTCCACCAATTTGAGGAAAAATGAATATAATCTTAATAAAATAAATATTTTAAAGACAATAACTCGTTTGGTTTTTCTATCAAACTTTGAAGTCTTTACATAAATAATAACCAGTATCGTCATGAATTGTAAGAAGTAAGAGTACTGTCAAAAGTGGTTCATTCCGCGTATCTATAGCGAAAGTTTTATTTGTTCAAGTCAAGTGTTAAAGTCTCCACTTTGCCAGTCTTTACATTCTCACAGAATACATGCAACTCTGTGTCTCCGAACATGAACGTTGTCTTAATTGTCTGTTCCTTCAGTGGAATGTCTGTGTTGTTGACTATTTCAATTAGACCAAGTTGTTCACATCCAGGATCTGTTGTGAATGCCGGATCCCTGTCTTTTGTCCTGTTTATTCTAATTTTAGAATGTTCAGCTTTAGGGATGGACAAATGTGTTACTACTTTGGAATCAACTTGCACCTCTTCATTCGATCTTACAAAAATCTTGAAAACGTCTTTGACTCCCCATTTTCCGTCTTCGTATACTTTCTTTTCGGCAGGATTTTTTTCTCGTCATATTTTCAATGTACATCTATCCCATACGAGTAATCCATAACCCTGGATGAAATGATGTCAGGCTTTTGTCCAAACATCACGGCTCCCTTCAGCACGGCAAGACCCGCCTCTCCAGAAACTATCATCTTCATCCCAGGAAGTACTTCCTTTATCCTATGCTGTACGTATGGACTCTCCGCAAACCCTCCAACTTAGACGATAAGACCAACATCTTTCATTCGTTCTTCTTCAAGAACACGGCTTATGTGGTTCACTGTCTTGGACACCGGCTCTGTGAACCAACTTTGCATGATTGACGAGTCGACACTAAGTTTATCTCTTCCTTTTATGAAAACTCGTTTACCGTATTTCAAAGATTCCAGTCGGTCGGATAAAGATTTATGACACTGCTCCTCAGCAGTTTCCTTGAGTACCACTGGTATGCGAAATGTAAGGTCGGTCTGAGAATCAAACTCGAATTTCCTCTTCTTTACCTCAAAGTCACGAATGATATCAAAGTAATCGTACATGTCTTTACTTTGCAAGGCATTTATGGCCAATGTCCCATATACTTCTTCCATAAACGCTATGAAGTTTGCATCGACATATATTCCGCCCCAAGGACCGCCGCTAGGGGCATGAATATTCGTCAGTGAGCAATCACTTTGTTTTTCGTGGACAGATATGTCAGCAGTTCTACCTATCAAATACAAATAAGGCAGATAAAATACAAGAGTAGTAGCAGTAGTTGAAAAAAGTATTACTATTAGTGGAAGTTGCCGTAGTAGTAGTAGTAGTAGTAGTAGTAGTAGTAGTAGTAGTAGTAGTAGTAGTAGTAGTAGTAGTAGTAGTAGAAGTAGTAGTAGTAGTAGTAGTAGAAGAATAAGAAGTATTAGTTGTGGTAGTAGTGGTAGTAGTAGTAGTAGTAGTAGCAGTAGTAGTAGTAGTAGTAGTAGTAGAATAAGTAGTAGTAGTAGTAGTAGTAGTAGTAGTAGTAGTAGTAGTAGTAGTAGTAGTAGTAGTAGTAGTAGTAGTAGTAGTAGTAGTAGTAGTAGTAGTAGTAGTAGTAGTAGTAGTAGTAGTAGTAGTAGTAGTAGTAATAGTAGAAGTAGTAGTAGTAGTAGTAGTAGTAGTAGTAGTAGTAGTAGTAGTAGTAGTAGTAGTAGTAGTAGTAGTAGTAGTAGTAATAGTAGAAGTAGTAGTAGTAGTAGTAGTAGTAGCAGTAGTAGTAGTGATAGTAGTGGTAGTAGTGGTGGTAGTAGTAGTAGTAGTAGTAGCAGTATTTGTAGTAGAAGTAGTAGTAGTAGTAGAAGTAGTAGAAGTAGTAGTAGTTGTAGTAGTAGTAGTAGTAGTAGTAGTAGTAGTAGAAGTAGTAGTAGTAGTAGTAGTAGTAGTAGTAGTAGTAGTAGTAGTAGTAGTAGTAGTAGAAGAAATAGTAGTAGAAGTAGTAGTAGTAGTAGTAGTAGTAGTAGTAGTAGTAGTAGTAGTAGTAGTAGTAGTAGTAGTAGTAGTAGTAGTAGTAGTAGTAGTAGTAGTAGGGGTAGTAGTAGTAGTAGTAGTAGTAACAGGAGTAGGAGTAGTAGTAGTAGTAGTAGTAGTAGTAGTAGTAGTAGTAGTAGTAGTAGTAGTAGTAGTAGTAGTAGTAGTAGTAGTAGTAGTAGTAGTAGTATAGGTAGTAGAAGTAGTAGTTGTTGTAGTAATAGTAATTGTTGTTGTTGTAAAATTGGTGGTAGTTGTAAAAGAAATAGTATTAGGAGTATTATCGGTAGAAAAAGTTGTAGTAGTTGGGCTACTAACAGAAGCAGTAGTAGTAGTAGTAGTAGTAGTAGTAGTAGTAGTAGTAGTAGTAGTAGTAGTAGTAGTAGTAGTAGTAGTAGTAGTAGTTGTTGTTGTTGTTGTTGTAGTAGAGGTTGTAGCAGGTGTTGTATTAACAGTAGCAGTAGTAGTCGTAGTTGCAGAAGCAGTAGCAGATAAGCATTACCTCCTAAGTCGACGACCATGAACTTTTGTCCCAATAACGTGTGACCGAGGTCCTCACAACAGACCGTGGCTGCCTCGGGTTCCAGGGCCAATTTTAGACGGGCGCCATCGATTCCAGCCTAGGTAGAGAAAAGCAATATTAAAACTTAATATGAATTTTTACCTAGTTTTTTCAGGATAGAACATATAATCTAGGTATTAGACATATGAACATGGCATTTGTACAGGATATACTTTGAAGATATTTACATAGAGAAATATATGATCAATTGTTAATTCATTTATAAAATGTTCTGTACCTCAATCGCTGCTTCTCTCATGAACTGTTTGGCAGCTATTTCCCAGATAGCTGGTACGGTTATTATGTATCTGATGTCAGTTTCTCTTGTCCCAATCGTTCTCATACTCAAAGCGTCCAACAGGTGTTTCTGTTGATACTTGAGCGACATTGTAAATATCGGTTTGGCTGGGAATCTTTTACCTTCCAAATCTTCAACTGTTGCTGAACGCGAAATGCGCTGAAACAGAATATGTTTACAATTCAAAAGATACTCGGAGTGGTAAATCATATATAATAAGTCCCGTAATTTCACACCCGACATCGACTGAGATAACTTGTTATAGTCATTTATTTTCATAACGAGAGTGTAACAAAATGTTTTAACAACTTTAAAGCGTTCACAAATAATACACAATAACCCGTGATTTAGAGAAAAGTTGTTTTGATGAGGATTGCATACTATTCTCACATAAAACATTGAACATTTTTACGTATAAATATATTTTGTTTTTTACGATGCTGCGAAGCAGCTCGTCTAAGTTATCATACCATGAAAAAATTCTTCACAGTGGCGACTTATGTAAAAGACCGAGCCAGTCCGATTGAGATAGCTCGATTTTTCTAATCGGCATCCCTCGCTGATTATCATTGATAAAGGTATAGGAAGCTAAGCATATTATGGGAAAAAGATTTAATAATAGTTTGAAAACGTTAATTTTAAATCAGTTATATTCAATCCATTATATGTTTATAGATTAAGGAAACACCTATGCATTTTCTGTAGTGTATTTGACATTTGTCGTGATTTAGTATATACATTATGAATTAAAACGTGTATAATTAACTTTCAACGCGATCATGAGTGTAAAGAAAACGAATTATTTCGAACCTGTCATTTGTAGACGTTGTAGCGACTAAGGTATATAAACAGCATAATAGCCGTATGACATCTGTGAAACTCGTTCTTATGCGTGCTTTCTCATTTTGCATATTTAATAAACTTTTCAAACAGAAACTACAGAGTCACATCAGTGCACATACTATGTTTGATAATTCATTCGTTTGTTGGATATTGTTTGCTGTTTTAAACACATATTAGGTCATAGCGCGGAGATTTAGTTAACCTTACCATGTGTTCATGGGCGAACTCACGTATTCAAGTGCTCTTACGACTATGTGCTCATACCTACTTTCGGGAACCATCATGAAATTATTGCCGTACTTAACGAACAAACATGCCTAAGCTTATTGAATTAGAGAAAAAAAAACAATAATCAAAAGAGAAAAATTATATGTTCATGCACATGGGCATGTGAAATCACGTCCGTACACATAGCATCATTAATTTAGGAAAGGAAACAAGGAAATATAAACTTTGGTATGATATACATGTGAAATTAAAGAGCATGGTGTAATTAAAGAGCATGGATTGTCAAGTTTTGAATATATATGCTGAAACGTAATGTTATAACAAACGATTTACTGTAACAGAACGATTTTTTTTAAAGATAAGTGGTACAGAAAATACACGTTGAATATCTTTTTAAAGATATTTCTTGTTATATTTGATCGAGAATGTAACCCGCCTCTCAGTTTCGCTGAATGGATCAAGTTCCCCACGGGTACTACTTTCCCGTACCCCCAATTTATTTTTCGTACCCTACATTTTTCGTACCCAATTTTTTTCGTACCAATTTTTTTTCGTATCCACATTTTTGCTCGTACCCAAATTTTGTTTCGTACCCAATTTTTTTTAATACCCAATTTTGTTTTCGTAACCAAATCTTTTTTCGTGCCAAATATTTATTTTGGCATGTTTTTTGTACCCAAAATGTTCGTTCCCATTATTTTCCTACCCAAAATTTTCGTACCCACATACACAATTGTGGTGATGAAGATTGATTAATAAGAGCTATTGCCTTCAGAACTTTCGTCGTAATCATAAACATTCTTAACAACCATAATTATGTATTCGATCATGACCACATTATTATTTTACTGACATTTATACTTACAATAATGATCATTCGTTACATGTGTTAATTAGAGACCATGGTGCGCCAGGGACATTGAAGTAAATAATAAATGTGACGATTTACCTGATTGTGTAGAACCATCTAATATATTCTAAACAGTCTCCAACCATGGTGTTTTCCGTCCTCTGCCAAAGTCGAATACTTGTCCTCGGCGTCGAATCAAAAGGAGTCAAACTCGCCATCCTCATTGAGAAGAACACTTCTTGGTGTTTTAAGTGAGATGAGTTTACCAGACCCGGCAGTCCAATTCTTGTTAGTTTTGACGTCATTTGGAGAGTCTTTGAATGAAAATGCGTAGCCACTGTACGTGGTTCCGAAGTCGAAAGCGGCCACAATCAAGGATTGACTTCCGGTAGAGATAACTTTACCTAAATATAAAATGTATGGTATTTATTATTTTTATCACTAACCATACTTTTTATGTAGCACATGTATGGGATAATATGTTAGCATTTCCACTGGCTTGTTCTATTGAAGGTAGTGGGAGCCTAATGGGTACTTTTCCAGTAACACAAGTTATTATTATTTCCACATAACTAAATAAATATACATAAGTTGATTGTGCTAGTAGGCACAGCATGAAAAAAGTGTCATAAAAAGCAAATTTTACCGTCGATCTCCAATAATATGTGCACTCATTTTGATTAAATGGCCACAAATCGTTCAGTGACAAGAATCTTTAATTACTTTTATGTCACTAGTAGTGGGATGGAATGCATATATTTTACATATTTATTTTACACAATGTATTTTCTACATACTAAATAAATTTCAGAAATCTCGAGAAATTACACTTTGAGTATGCATACCACCATTCATTATCACGGTACAGATTTCAGTATATATTTGTATATCACATCTACTTGGGTGTTTTCTAGTTGCTTATACACTCTATAATATGATGAAAGTTTGCTAAATGTAGCTTAATATTGATATAAACATACATTAAAATATTACAATATCAAGGTCACCAAACGTGTAAAGGCAACCCATGCATATAGCCGCACATCACCACACAAATGTTTAAAGCCCATAAACCCTCAAAAGCAACGACTATGTCGTTAAATATTTCGACAACAAAAGTTAACATATAGAAAAGCTATGTGCCTTATAGCATTAACCAACATTTTAACGCTAGATGTGGTCTGGTAACATAGATTTAACATGATACAAAATGCTCTTTTTGATTTTGCGGGACAATATATTCAACACATGTTCATGTACCAAGTAATTGCGATAAAATAAAATGGAATATGGTATGCCACAAAAAATGTATCTCGTTAAATCTATGTTACAATACCACATCTAGCGTTGACAATATGGCTATTTCTACAAGGCACACTTATTGTGTATAGGTTAACGAAATAGTTTGCGAAATATTCGTTGATTGTGAGTATTGGTGTAACTTTAAGATATTTCCAATTGTATATAGAAAAAATATATTTTGTGATGGAGACATTATCCAAATTGTCACAATTTATAGACGTAATGAAATTAGCATCAACAGAGATTCAAGCTTCTGTTCTCGGCTTCAGCAGAATTCGGCACTGATGGTTTCATAACTTCGAACCCGTATTAAATTCCACCACAGCAATCTGAGTAACGTCCGGAATCACTGTACCTCGAATTGTAAAAAATGCACACATTGCATTGTTCATGAATTCAATGATCCCATTTATGTTTCATACTGACGACTAACAATAGGATTGTTTGTTATGAGTAAGGACAACAAGCACTTCACAAATAGAAGAAACCTTCATATCAAATTATCAACATACAAATATGTGTTGCATGATGTAATATGATGCAACGTTGCAACTCTAAATAATATAACCGTTTTGTAAATAAGTTTTATTTATTGCTCATGGTAACATTGAGACATATCCAACACCTAAATAAAAAACAACCAAACTTTAAGTCAATGTGTGAATACGTCACCAAAATTCTTGATAGATCATGCTGGTATCAAAGTTAAAACATCGTAATTCATAAGCTAGAATTATAGAAAATTATTTGTTTATGTATATAAAATGTGAATAAAACATACCTTAACGGTAATGTGTCTGCGACAAACTGTCTTCATTTAACAGCAGAACAACGTTGGTTATCGGTATCACATTCTTTTTTGTGTATGCAAACCGCCTGGTCTATTTTACGCACTTTCATTTTGCAACAAAATGTCAACAGGCGTGATGTCCTGAACGATTTTTTTTTTATCAAACGAATTTATTAAAATAAATTTAATTTACAAGTTAATAAATCTTATGGAGATGAACACCTGAAGTTCTAAAATAAAAACACACATTTATTTCGTGTGTTGAGGTTTAAAATTAAAACGAACTCATTTATTTCGTGTTATAAGTATTATTTCCGGAATTTGACTAAGATATTAATTCGTTGCCAAACGCTTTCCGATTACGGCGTTATTGCCCGAAAACTACCGATCGCATTAAGTTCCTCTGCCTTAATCGATAGAATTGTATGGGCGATATGAAAACACGTTTCTCCAGTAAACCACATTTAAAATTCACATGTCTTATTAAAATAAAATCTGCAATTCTCTTTATATGAATTCGAATCGATCTTCTCGAAATATCAATTGGCGTTTGGAACAACATGCTTGTACTTTTGTACACCTTTTTGGATTTCAGCTGCGCTTCCTCCTCAATTATTTCAATTTCACCGATTCAATGCAATCACGGTCCAGTAAGATCAACTGTGTCTTTGTTATAGGTTCATATGCATAAATGCTGTGCGCTAATCTTCATAACGAGTACGATTTTTAAGATATATAAAAAAAACTGCTCCATTAAGTCAATCTTGCACTTTAATTAACCATACGCTACTCTTTATGGATTGTGTATCCTGATGTATTCGTTGTACTGTATTGAACAGGCAATGGGTCATGTTTTTCCTCCAGAAGTATAACGAGTTTCATTATTTATTGAATAAATAAGACATGGGGTATGAAAATGACTCCGCACTGATTTTATTCTTTCTGGTGATAAGGTAGATACAGATACAGAGCCATGACACAATTTCGATTTCCACTGAATACTGGTTACACATGACAAGATCTTTAGCCATAGAGGAATTCTTTTATGAAACTCTGACAAATCGTTATCTAAAATGTCAACATTGCGCTGCTTTTTTGTAAGTATGTCAGTTTAACGCATAACAGCCTGTCGAAAACTCTATGAACCGATACGTTACTTGTGCCCCGTTGATAATAGGTTCTGTTCATGCGCTTTATTCAAGTCTTAATAAACCTATATTGATTTAACTTAATCGAAATCATTTCGTTTTGTAATGATATGGGTTTCGAAAGCGGTTCCTTTAATTGATATATATATATATATATATATATATATATATATATATATATATAATGTCGCTCGGATGTATTGCATTTAACGTTTCTTTTCTATTTATCTGCTAAGCATTAAAAGATTTGATTTATATAAATGAAACAAAAACACATGTTCTTAAATATGCTGTTACATAAGGTCTACAATTTCATCTAAAAATAAATATCTTTGCTCCAAAATAATTTGTTGTGGTAAATAATTTCGGGATTAAACTAATGCCTTGTTTCAAAAGTTTACGCTATTACGTTATTCGTGAGTGTAGAGTGTATGTTCTTTTCCCCGGGCACTTAAAAAACCAGTAGCGCCTCTGAAATCGGGTTGTGTCTTATATCCTGCTAGAATTTCCACTAACACCTCTTTTGGAGCGGAGAGCATATACTCCCTTCTCAAATACAGTATACACATTGAACCATTCATTATGAATGTTTTAGTAGTATCGCAATCATATGTTATTCTTACAATTATTATGAATGTATATGCTAAACCGCAACATAACTAATGAAATTGTACAACACATGAGTATGGTGGTGGCGCTTATGTGCCGCTTTACTGCTTGGTGCATTGCATGGATGCTTTGCATAAAGTGTTTAACATGATTGATGTCGACTTTATGTAGCAGTCCGTTTGACTCTTAACTCGAACCATGTATAAATATGGAATACACCTACTAAAGAATCCATCGATAGCCAGCCATTGACACAAAACAGCACATAATGAAGATTTAAGGAGCCAGGTATTATAACAATATATTGATTACCCTAGCAAATTAGTAAAACAACTTATTGTAAGCATATACATATAGCGAGAAAAAACTTTTTTTATTTTATTTTTTTATCAAACTTTAAAACAAAAATTAGATGTAATTTCTAATAATTTTCCCATCCAAAGCCAGTATCCAACTAAAAGCATATTTTATATTATGCCTACTATATAATCCTTCTACAAAGTTAAAGAAAACGCAATTAAACATTTTGACAACCTGCTGTCATGGGCAACACAAGTGTGGATGCTGCATAGATTATTTCATTATAAATTTGTTTGGAGGCTCTGGGCGGGAGCGGTGGCGGGGGCGGGAGCGGAGGCGGGGGCGAGGGCGGGAGCGGAGGGGAGTGCGAGTGCGAGGGCGGGGGCGAGGGCGGGAGCTGGGTGCGGTCTGACCGTGTTCGGCTTGGTCGGTGTGGGTGCTCCTGTTAGGGGACGGCAGGGTCGACGCACTTTGAACTGAAACAAGACGAGGAAGACTTTAATTACTAAAACAACTTAAGTGCACCCTCCTTTTTGGCTCCAGACAATACAAAACAACGAAAACACAACCTGGTGCAAAAAGCATATAATCCGTCGCAACAAAGTAATATAGTAATCATATATCTGGCGTCACAATAACTATACATAAATTATGTTAGAATGTTTCTTCACAACTTATATTAAAGGCAGTAGCCTACTTTCCAAACCATGAATATGCTGCTGAACGAGTTTAAGCTGAATCAAACACATATTTCCTTATGTGAATGCATGAATCATTCATATTGTTAAAACACTCATTAATAGGGTTTACATATGTTTTAGAATATTTATCGATAACTGGTTTTGAACTTTACTCTAGTTTTTTATTTAAACAAGTGTATTTATATAAATCTTCCTCAATCAGAGTTCCACAATAACCATTTGGAGTAATTCGAATTGCCTTAAACATGAACATTTGCACAATTTTATTAGAAGTCAAATTCTAGCTGCACATATTAATGGCAAAACATATACACTGTGTCGGATCGTATCTAAGAGAGCTAAGACAACAAACACATCGCATCATTGTGTATCAACTTTATACAAATGATATTTTTGACAAGATCTGTTCGGTATGTGATTTGATCATTTCTATATTTGGCCAATTATGCTATTTTTGATTACTATAGCCTTTTAAGGTAATTGTATAATTATTTAACAAATAGTATAAATGTGTACGCGTATTGCATATTGTCTCTGTTAACTGAAAGGCATTTGAACATTGTAAGTACAATGCATTGGGGAATAGTAAATAGCACATGGTTGAATACCATTAACGGTTATGAGCGGGTATGGGAACAAACCCAGGTCCTCTTCGTAAGAGACGGATGCTGAAACCACTTCGCAAAAGTCATTTACATTTTGAATGCCTTTTAATAAAAACTTATTGTTGGTAAGCACTTTTATTCCGGATTTGAAATGTATCGGTTAGTTTCGCCTATGTGGTAATAAAACAAAAACTACTAAATAATAAAAAGTAGCTGCACGCGCGATTTGATGCGCTTTTATAACAATTCACTTAAAATATAGTATACAAATGATATAAACTAGGTGTTTTGAACCATGTTTCAACAATTTTATTACAGGCAGTTCTATCTAATGATATAACGTTTGTATTGGTTTGAGAGAACAAAATTCATTTTTTTCTTGTTTCCGAATTGTGATCGTACAGCTTTAAAGGCTACAATTTGTTGTTATGCACGTATTTATCTACCAAAGAGCATTAAATTGGTAAAATGCTTTATTAATCATAACAAACACATTTCAGCAGAGTTCAAAATATATGAGTACAGTGAGATACACAATTAATTGTCTATCTACCCACCTGAATCTGAAATATTAGCCTTTGAAGGCTTCTTGAACAACTTTTTAAACATGTTCATCAACTATCCTCTTAATGCCCTATTAAACACGAGCACATTTACAACAAAGTCTTCACAGTGTTTGTCAGAATAATAATTTCAAGATAAAAGTAATTACTTCGTTGTTATCAATTTGCGTACATTCGCCAGTGCAGACTTACATGCATAAAATTTTATTCGAAATAGATAAAACTCGTCAATCCTAACGGTATCATTAAAATTTAAATAAGATAACGTTATGCTCCCTCAATAGATAGCAAATATTTCGTACACCTAGTTTGTGTTTAAAACTTGAGAAGAAATATGGCTTACTTGTATACATTTTATATTTAATATCTTTCATGGATGGACCATATTTCTTTGTCTACAAATAACTTTAAACGTATCACCTAATTGTTTTAATACATTTTCGATATTTACGACACTAAAATGTGTAGTAGTCATTTCCTGATTGCATCTTTTAACTGCATTTCATTTGTGATTGAGTCTGGTGTAAACATCAGGTCTGGTTAGCCTTTAAACCGGTTAAAATGCCGTTTCATGGCGTTGGCCCCAACGTTAATTATTCTATATTTAATTATCTGAGGTCGCCTTAATTAAATCGATATGGTGTCCGTCTATCGACCGGAGTGTCACTGGTTTGATCCTCACGGTGGGAGCGATCATTAGATCCCCTAAAAAACACCAGTACTAGTTCTAGGCACAGGGAACGGGCTCGAGATCATTTTAAATAAGAAGTAAGTATTTGCAATGCAATCAAGCTTAATGACTATGTTTAAACTAAACTAATTATTGTATTTTATGTTCTGTTAAAACGGTTATATAAAACAATACGAATTTCTCACATGTTTTAGTTGCTAGAGTTTCACTGTTTGTATTATGTGTACACTTACACAACTTACACATTAAAAAAGGGTGACCTTTTTAGGATGAATACAACCAGCGCATATTTAAATAATAATAAATCTACTTTAAGGATAAAGTGACTTGAAACTTTATACAGAGATCGCTAGAAAGTTCGAACGTAAAACACCTATACACGTAAATTCGTGGATTTCTGATTAATTATTAATAAATAGGATTGACACATTATGACAAACCCGTTAACAACAATTTTCTTTTGCTTTTGTTCAAAGATCCGTTTGGTATTTATTCTATGAGTGTAGTTGTAAGATTCATATTGATAATAACAAATACAAATATTGTCACACGTTGCATTATTGGTTGTGTAACATACATAAAGTTTATTATATTGTTGAACTGCTGATTTTCTTTATACATAGATCAAAACAAACTACTGATGAATGCAAATTACACATTTGAATAAATTTGCCAAATGTTGACGCTTTCAAAAGCATTTTTACACACATCCATTCTCAATAAACTTAGTAATTAAAGTTAAATGAACAAAGCAAATGTGTTGTGTAAAATCAAGATACGCTTTGAATGTTCTGTTGTTATATATTTCGTTTAAAATAAGACAATTGATGCATAATAACGAAATATATATATACCGAATATGTCCATGCAACATGATTGACGTGCTTTTTTACATTCTACAAATCAAATATAGTCCACAACACGGAGGGCCAAAATTGTAAGTTACGATTTTCAAATAATAACACTCTTTGCACATAGTTAATTATTAAAATTCAAACCATACCTTAAACATGTGCGGATGATGCGTGCTTTGCAATGCTGCTTATTAAAAGAGGAATAATTTAAAGTTGCTGAGGTTGTCCTAAAACAGATAATACAGTGAATTTGTATCCTTCGTTACTTACAGCCAACCAATCGTTCAAATTAGCTCTCATTCATCGACAATATATTTCGGATTTAAATAGCAACAATACGAAACAAGGCACACAATTGTCACAAAACCAGGTTTTCAATTTGTGATGAAGGGAGACAATTGAAAATGTGCATTGTTCCTGATTGTTCCTAGTTACCCCCCTTGTGTCAAATTCAATATATTTTTACCTTTGAACTCAAAGTATGACATTTACTTTGGGGATTTCGACGTTATTCTTTCGCATGACACACCGTCCAATAATTGGGAACAAATGTACCGAGTACTTTTAAATTTTCACAATAAATGACATAGTTATGGCCCGGACAAGATCATTTATGGCCATTCAGACCATTGAACTCAAAGTGGGACCTTGAAGTTTCAGATATCGACGTTATTCTTTCGCATTCAACACCGTCCAATAATGTTGAACAAATGTGCAAAATAAGATTAAAACCTCACAATGAACCACATAGTTATGGCCCGGACTTCTCCATACAGCTTCTCATGAAAACTCACAGATTCAAGAAATGTATTTCTCTTCAATGGATGCTGTTCACGGTGTTCATTTCTTCTAGACTAACTATGTTCCCCTCTTGGCCTTCTTCCTCTAACAGCTTCATCTTCTGTCTGCATTATCATTAACATGTATTCCGAGGTTAGAAGGTATCCAATGGAGTATAATTTTGAAAGGCTCAATAGTTTGTAGTGCTGCTGTGAGGCGAAACAGTTTGTTGGCTGTTGCACCTCCCAGGACTGACACAGCATTTGCTAGGAAGACACTCTGTGAGTCTTTTGAGAGAAGGTCAACATCTGTATTTGTGCAGTCAAGAAAATGTTAAAATTGTTGATACCGACAATGGAACAGTACGTTGAAGAATTATACAATTAATCTTGTACAAACGTTGAAACCGATTTTTAACTCATATATTGATCTTGGTTAAGCGCTTCCGATGTTGATTTATTTTAAATATAATCAATATTAGAAAACATTATTTCATTTTTCAATATATTTTATTTTATTTTAGTTTTTTTTTGTTTTAATGATTTGGTCATGTTGGTTTGATTTAAAAAAACGGTCATAAATTGATGATTTTATTCTCAAGCAGTTTGAGTTTTATCTCATTATATTTAACACGTGCCATTCTTTTTTTGAAAGTAACATTTACTTTCTATAAGTACATGAACGAGATTAATAAGACATTGAAGCTTGAAGCAAAAGACATCTACCTACAAAGAGATCTTCCAGAGTACAACGACTTCTTCAATTAACTGTTGACAACGGAACTGAAATCCCAGACAAGAAATTTGATTATAAAGTCCATCTGCCAAAGGTACTGGCAATGATAAGAAAGGAACGTTAAATGTAACTGTTACGCAATTAACAAATACCTAATACGGATTAAATAACATATTAAACATGTTTTTCATAATATATTTTTGATAAAGTCGAGCGCTAGTGCATGTAAAGTATCGCTCCTAAATTGGATATTTCACGCTGTTCCATACATAGATCTTTCATATAAAATAGTATGTCCAAACGTAGACAAAGTAGCATGTTGAAACAGCAGTCTGTCAATGCAATATATTTAAAGACCCAATGTTTACGTGGACAATTCGTGTAAACGGAACAATCTTAGTTTTTATTAAGCATGTGTTACTTTTTAGTTTGCGTGTATACCTGTATGTTTTAATCAGTTTCTCTATGCCCGCACAGGTTGATGCTCCTAGAGGTCACATGGAAGTGCATAGAATTCAATTTGCGTACTATTGTAAGAATTGATGACCTTACGTTCGCATACTTTCAAATTTAATTGTCACATACTGAACTTATAATTAAAATATAAATGACTATCGCCATATTGCAATTTATAAACATTATATAGACATTAGTATATAAAAAGTGGAGAACCTGTTTCGGGAAGTGCATGCATGTTTATCTGATATACCAGTTGTTGCATTTTCTGATTAGATTGTTTCAAAATATCTCTATCACAGCAGGAGTGTATTGACCATAGCTGATATTTTTATGTCACAAAATGTTAACACTGTCTTATCACAACCTTATGTAAATACAGCTGTATCCACTATTTAGTGAGAGTAAAATTTAATCACCTAAATTATTTGTGTATTTAAACTCAGTAACCTGTCTTGCTGGATATCTGTCGAAATGCATCTGCGAGAAACAAACCGAAAATTGGCAGGATATTGTGGGTTGTTTAATCGATAAAAAACAGCTCCAGTCCTTGTTCCGCGTTGCTTAGAGACGGATATTTGAAGTCGATCAGGGTGCATTATGCAGGAATGTTCTCCATGACTGAATGAAGCAAACCACGTAACAAGATGACAAGGTATTCAATAAAAGATAATGTATAGTAATGTGATTCATTATCTGTGTACCAAACGATCAACATGTTTGTAATGTTTGAATATGTGTACTTGATATTCATGTAGTTGTACATCTAGATAAATGCATTAAATAAATTAAACACAACGTTTTACACGAATGCACTTGTTATTTTTTTTACGTGCGTGATAAAGTCAGCTTGTAAACTACTATGAATATTTACTTTCAAACATTTTTGAGAATTAAAAAAACACAAATTCTTGATAGAAAAATGTTTGAAAATAGGTTCAGATTATTCTCGAGGGGTTGCACAGCAATCCCCATACCGACATGGCTGCGAATTGCAAACAGTTCGTTCGATATCAACAAGGTAATACATATTTTATACATAACACCTGAATATGCATGACATGCAACAAAGCAGCCGAATATGTGCTCATACATCATATGGTTAATATATACCTATACTTTTAAAGAGATTCAGTAAACAATTGTCAAGCTTAAATGTACCTAAGAATACTAACACGCACTCATGGGTTAAAGGAATTATATATAGTCAATACGAATTATATATAGTCGAAAAAGTGTACACGCATTATTTCGATTAAATCTATCACTTTGATATTGTGCATTACATATTAAAATGTTGACTACGGAATTTAGGATGTGATTAGTAACCAAAGTTAACCAAATATCGTTTACTTAGCTTGGTTAAACCACTGATGTGTTTTTAGTTTTCGATTAGACCGTAAACAGATGCATACAGGACGAATTTAACATATTTTAAACTTACAAATTACGAAATGCATGTTATTGCATATTCTGTGTTATAACTAACTTTTCTTGAACGCGAGCTGCAAGCTAGTAAAGGGATTTTTTAATCTTTGGATTTCGAGTATTAGAGGGACTTGTAATCGTTAAAAAATTTGGTTTACATTTCTTGTATTGAATGAACATTAAAATGCATAATCTCGTTTTATATAAATACTTGTCCTCCTTTTCAGAGACAATGACGAACAAGGCACTTGCTGGCCTTGCATCTGCTGTTACAATGTCACCAGATGAGTTGGCGTCTGTCCTCAACATTCAACCGGAGATGCTGCAGACGATAAAAGCAGACCACACGGGAGTTGACCTGATTGTGCAGATACTGACCGAGTGGAGAGAATCGGACGATGCCATTTATCTTGGTCACAATGCTTTTGCAGAGCTTCACGCGCTTATTTCAAATTAAACTTTATTGTGTCGTGTAAAGCACTCGGTTGAATGCTTACTTAAATAGAAAACATGTGTGTGTGTGTGCGTGCTTGCGTGCAGATTGGTGGGTGTGCGGGTGGGTGGGCCTTCGGGCGGGCTCGCGTGCGTGTGTGCGTGAGTATGTGTCTGTGTATATGTGTAGCATTAAATGTAAATGGCAATCGGACGATTGACGAAAACTGTATTGCCCTATTTGTTTATAAGTTCATTGTTTAATTGGCTACATTTAAAGAAAAGAGTTTAGTGTGTGAGGTGGTTTGCTTCGAAGCTTTTATGAATATAATAAGTGAAATGGAAATTCTGATTTAAATAACTTCTTTATGGAAATTTATTCGTTATTCCGATATTCGTCATTTTGTTTGTCATTTAAATATTTCTTACACTGTATTTTACGGTATGAACAACAACTGTTTATGTGACTCAATTTCCATTTTCCAATCAATTTTGTGTTTAATGATGTAGTGTAGTGTTGCAGGATTTTGAAATATATATCTAGGTAACATGTCTTAATGTATTTTTGTTTCTTTACGAAACTATTTTAAATCATTAACAAAGTGGAAAAGAAGTATTCTTTCTAAGACATTTAATTACACGAATATACAATCAAACACGCACGTAAGTAAAAAAACACTTAATTAAATGCGCAAACCTATAACAATTATGATTTGTTGAGTTTATTTTTCTTCAATTAGTCAACAATTTGATGGATGTCTTCTTTCAGTCATGGTAACACTTTTGCATAGTTTTATTATACACGTTAAATGTAAACGCGTGTAGACGACTGCTGCATTTTGTAACACATTGCCATAAGTATAAAATGATATAATTAAGATAATTTGGCAGGATTCGGCCCTACAAACAAATATAGGTCAAATTCATTTGAAAACGAAAATCCATTATTAAAATGACTGTTTGCGTGATATCCATAAAAACCACGGACAGGCATTGTTTGAATGAAACAATGTTACATTTGTGTGTGTGTTGATACCTCTGTGGATTGTTAATCTAATCGCTGACGAATGCACAGCAGTAGGAACGAAGACAAGATAATAGCACTGCGAATGTGAATACAGATTCCCAAAACCTGACGTTTTTCAAAAAATCTTTATAATGTCTTCACTAGATATACGCAGATTTTTAAATGTGTGCACGGAGAAGTTGTATTGCACGGAAATTGAAGAATTTCCTATACCATGAGTTTCGTACTGATATCTTGCATCATTTCTATCGTTAGTACAGAATACAGAAGCGTTTGCATATAATATTTGGATTTGATCTCTAAAATAGCGATACTAGAGCTGAAACACTTTTGCAATTTAAGCACTCTGTTCATAAGGCGTAATTTTCATGTTTGGGAAAACAATTCGTTAACGTCAACTGCCAATGCCATTTGACAAAGCGACATGCATGGGAGACGTTTTTCCGACGCGAAAGTGACAGTTCTAGTTTTTCATAGCTTTAACATGAATGACCATTTCATGTGTATCGGTTGCAACACAAACAACATTAAATATTAAAATAAATGAAGCTGAGGCATCGTCTTGAATCGGTCTATGCAAAGCATTGGCTAGCCTTAACTCGCAGAAGTCAATTTACTAATCAAAAAAAGGTGTAAATTAAGACATAAGTACTAGCCTCAGAGAATTGTAATTTTACTAAACATATTGGTATTTATTTATCATATTTTAATTTTCTATCGCTTTTCATATTAAAATAACAGTCTTACTAAATTTCAGAAACGTAAGACATTGTTTGAAACAAAAAGGGGGACTTATGTAGCCTAAGGAGAATAAATTTCAATCAATTAATCTAAATCGCATAAATGAAATAAAACATCACAACGATTTTCTGTGGTTCTTGTGACGTTGCAGCAGTTTCGACTTAGACTTTCTGGCATTTTTTATATTCAAATTTCTTGTTAATATGTGGTTAATTACGTTGTTTGCATCGTTTGTTTCGATAAAACTGATTTTGTATCAAATGGCTTACTAGGTATACTTGACTGTAATTAGCAAATATGATTCGTGTCATTTAAATAATAAACCAAACTTTAGAGTTATACATTAAGTGTATGTTCTTTTTGAGTATTCAATTAGTACGGAAATTGAACACACGTGTTCATGTGTAAACATTTGGCATTTAATTACGTAAAGAAATTCGTACTTCTTTGGAGACGTCATACATGGTCAATATCTGTTGCATTATCGCCCATAATGACACTCTAAAACATAATGTGTTCAAATTGAACGAATGTTTAAAATTAAGCACCCATTGTCTTTAGGATATGTATTACATAAAATGCTTACATTTGATCACTGCTAATCAATGTTTTCTCAGGCGGTACGCTACGCATTCGCGAGTGTTTAATATTTGTGTAATGTTTTATGTACTTGTAACAGGTTTGAAAACCTTAACAATATGATGTATGGTGTGATTATTTCTGATATGTGGTATCTTTCATTTAAATGTTTTCAACAATTAAATGCAGGTTAAATGATTAATATTCTGACCGTGCTATATGGAGATAACAATGCATTCAAATAGAACATTTTATCTGAAATATATTTTAGGCTGGGATTTTTATGAGGAGCTCTATGAACATATCTCCATGGAATTTAAACGAGTCTAAAGTGTTAACAAAACTCAATCAAAGGTAAACGTCACATAAATGTTATGCAATATTAACTAAATTACGTAACATTTTTTACAATAATGCCTAATCTATGCTTCACATATATTTAACTAACTGGGAATATGTTATGCTTATCTCAGATCTAGGGATTACAAATAAACAGGGTCATTTTAAACGAAACAACGGTCATAAAACGTGCATGTATAGTACGTTGACGATTTAACCGTCAATAAATTCTACGTTTAAATTAACTGTTATGTTATGTCATGACCGATACATTTATTTACCACAACCTATTTCAATAAAAAATGTTTTGGATGAATTATTTATTTTTGTTTAGAATGTTTAGAATGTTTATTAATTATACAGACGTGGTGATCAATATAAAATTATGTGTCCTGATTTCTTAAACTATTTTTAAAATAAAAGAATATTATATAATTTAAAATAAAAACAAACTTTGCTTATTACAAATCTAGTAAACGAAACTGAGCGGTTTAATTTTCATCCAAACACTTTATCCGCCATTCATTTACTTCATACCTGAGTTGCTCAGTACTGCTATGTATTTGACTACGTTGAAGGCAGGAGGTTGTTTTTGAAGTTTATCCAAGTTTATCAAAACTAATTAAAGTAAAACATAAAGAAAACTTACGATATACACACAGGTTGTTGTTTACAAAGAGATTTTTTATGGACTCAATAAAAATTAAACTAGTTATGCCATTGGTCGCACTTTGTTACAATATCACTAACAAATATTTGGCCTATCACAAATTATAATGTTACGTCGTTGATATACACCACCTGATATTTTGTATACATTGGTCTCCGAAATATTGTTCCACCTGCATGGCACGATAAGCTTAATCTTACGCGGAAGTTAATAACGGCCTTTATTACGGACATGATTCTACACTTTACCTGTAGATTTATGTACTTGTCGAACTAGTTTTTACTTTGACCAACTGATAACAAAAAGAACAAGGTTGCATTATCCATTTGATTAAACGTTTTTGCTAGTAGAAATGCGCGGCAATCCGTGTTCGCCTATTGTTTTTTAATTTGGGCCGTTAATTAAACAGTTTTACTAAAAATGTGTTGTCTCAAGAGCTCTTTAACATTGAAAATAACTTAAATATCATGTATTCCGCCTTAAACAAGGAGAGAAAAAATCGAATGCTAATAACAACTGATAGAACGCACCACTTGCACACATTTATAAAAGTACCAACAATCAATTTTCATTGGTGAATATTATATTAACTTCAGGATTCTTGTATGCTTAACTAATTCATTCAATTCAATGAAACAATTATCGATCTTTAAGTACGATCAATGCGAGGCAATGTATAAATCTTTATTTTTGATTAGGAAACCAGCTTTGAAGACCGGAAGTCCGAAATTGCACAGACAAAAAAAGTGTTGCATTTTTGTGGAAAAAATATTTGAGAATTGAAAGCGCAGCTTCTCAGATAAAAATCGACAGAGCGCATATGATAGTGCCCTATCAACATGGTAACACAAAACCGATTGTAGACAAGTTTAATTACTACGGTGGCAAAGAGACAGTGAAGAAATCAGCGGAACGGGATAAGCGGAAAAACAGCGAATTCCGCGTAAGCGACCAGCATTCCAAACAAATAGAAGATCGCCGAAAGAAACTGTTACCCTACTTAATTGAGGCGAAGATGAACGGAATACAGGCGAATCTATTAGGTTCCCAATGTCTTGAAATAGAAGTATGGCCTACCATAAGTAAATACATATCAATGATGTCTTGCACGAATTCTCTAAAGCTAAAAAATATTGCATTTGTTGGTAGAAGCTTTTAAACTTAAATCTTTGTTGTTAAGCCTAGGGATGATTTATTGGATTAGTGTATGTACATCAATGAGAAATACAGCTGCAAAACGTCAAGGAAATGTGAGTCTATAACTTTAACCTTATGAAAATCTATTTATAGAGTAAATCTAAGCTATATTTAGTAACAATCAATGTGTGCTCTGCGGATTGTAATTATGCCAATCGACTGTCCAATCTAAACTGTTCAAATAAAAAAGTGTCCCACGATAAGTTCTGACGCATCAACACCGAATGCTGCTGCTTTAAAAACCAAACGGACGATTTCAGTATTGTCTTCCCCGGAGCAGGGTAGTGATTCGAAGAAAAATAGAATTAACAGCGGCCCAAGCCCTGATTATAATTATACATTTGACGACAAGGCAGAAATCGAAATGGCTTATGTCAACCTAGACGAAAAAACATGAATGTTATTATTAAAGCAGTTAAAGATTCCATCCAATCAACTTTCTCAAATCAAATGAAAAACATGGTGGAATCAATCGCAGTCGGGGTTGTAGATAGGCTTTCTATTCGGATCGAGTGTCTTGAGAATGACAACCAGGTATTGCGCAAAGAAAACAAAATGTTGCGAGACCGAGAGACGGATCTGGAAAGCCAGATGGATGCCAGCGATCAATACAGCAGGCGTTATAATATTCGAATCTTTGGAGTCCCTGAAAGCCCAGACTCAAACGAATGCACGGATTACGTAATGATTAACTTGTGCAAGACCCTTGGTGCGGATGTGTCTATCAATGAATTTGATCGTTCAAATAAAACCGGAATAGTGGCTGACGCAAACCTCAACCTAAAATAGTGAAGTTTACAAGCTACAGGGCCCGGAAAAAGATGTATACCAGACGACGTGAACTAAAGTCACACAGCGGCCATGACGGTATCTTCGTAAACGAAGACCTAAAACACCACCGTTCGCAGATGCCTTTCGTAGCTCGTGGACTGGCGTAATCTAAAACAAATTAAAGTGCCTGGTCCGCGGATGGCAATCTACTGATGAGGGTAACTGAGCATGGCGAAACAACCATCAAACGAATCGGCTGTGAATCCGAACTCGAAAAATACAATCACATGTAAATATAGACCTATACTTTTTTGATCAGTTTATATTCAATTATTTCTTGAGCTTTTTAGAAACACATATATTACGCTTATTTGCCATTGTTGTGTTTACGGGTATGGACTAAGCACTCGATTATTGGATTAAGATAACGGGACTTCCGTTATCTTGTGTCACCGCTTTCCTAACATTAAACGAACTCTGATCAAATTGTTAACAAGCGTTTCAAGCAAATATACCGGAGAATTTAAAAATAATGTAAACTGGTAAAGTTAGTATCCGAAATAGAAAAATTAGCTTCAAATTTATAATACATATGTACTATGTACATTTCAGTAAAAGTAAATACATGTCGTTGTTTAAGATAAGTTCACCTTATCATTATATAATGATGTTATTGACTCTCCAATTGACATTCACATGAAGCACGAAGCCCACGATTTCCTTTTTTTTTTGTTTCACTTACTAAGCATACGACTACATGCCTACAGTTGTAAATCCCTGGCACCGTTTGCTTAAAATGTTTTCATATGTACTTTGTACACATACTTATATTATGATATGTATTCTTTGAGTAAATCAAACTCACCTCAGATTGGTAACTAAACGCGTTGTTTGCTTTTGCTCGAATACGAAAAAGTACTCCAAATGTGGTATCCAGTATTGTCATCTAAACTTACAAAATACTGCATCTACTAGTATAATGCTAATATATATTGGTAATTTACACTCTTGGACTCTAAGTTTTCGGTGTTTAAGTAAAGTAAAACTCTCTCTATAGTGTTATCATTATTGATCCAATATGTTTGCACTGTATGTGGAATGTCTCATAAATATTGATGTATACTGCAACGCATAAGTCTATGCTTGAATAGACTAATGCAATGGTGCATCTTTACATTTTCGCATTAATGTACCCAACACAAATTTTTCTATAACGATAATGTTGCATAACATATCCTCATCTGCTCGTGGGTCCTTTTTCTTCCTTATCTTTCTCATATCTTATATTCCTATCGTATGCAGTTCGGTAGCTTCCAGCGTTATCGAATCTTTACATCAGCCATGATTCAATATGTACACATGGTCAAATCCAACAAACCTGTCATGTCAGCGTTTATGTCCCATGTCGTATTTCTTGGAGCATTATGTAAAATTTATGTTGTACACTAAAAAGGGCCAGAAAACGCTTTCATGAGTGTTTATAGATCATCAGCTATTTCTCCACTACTGCTACCCTTATTACCGGTATATGCATGTCACTTATGGCTTAATGTTGCCAGCCTCTTTTCTTTACAAATTAATGTTTACACATCAATGAATATATCACTTAGTGTAGAACACCCATGTAAACGCGCTTTGTTAGGGAAAACAATATAGATACTGATATTCTTCTGCTCACAAAGCTTTTCAAATGCTTCTTCTTTTTGTAGCAAAATTTTGGTCCTCTATTCCTTTAACGCTCAGATGATTTTCATCCTCATCCAAAGCCAACTTTGTCCGACCTATCTCTCAACACAGATTCAAAAAGTTCATCATCCTTACTCAACGCCTCAGAAACAAACCACTTAAGACTTATGCATGACAATATCCAAAGCCTGCTGCACAAACGAGATATTATTTACACAGGTCTACTTGATTTCGATATAATTGGCTTCACTGACACATGGTTAGATAAGTATATCCCAACTTCTGATCTACTGTTCAACGCCTTCCACCAGCCAATCCGCAAGGATCGACCCGACTCACATGGTGGTGCTGCAATATAAGTCAATGAAAATATTTCTTTTAAACGCAAACATTATCTTGAATTACATAATGTTGAATGTTTATGGATTGAAGTCTTTCTGTCAACCAATAAGTAAATTCTGTTTAGCGTTTTTATAGACCACCCAGTGCGGACATAATATACACGAATGCCATCGAAGATTCTATAGGTTTAGTCAGAGAAACACGTATAAACGATATTATTATTACAGGTGATTCTAATATGAATGCTCTATCAGAAACAATATCCCGTAACATAAACGAATTATGTCTCCAAAATGCTCTACCTCAACTTATCTATGAACCAACATATTATACTGAACAAACATCTTCCGCAATTGACTTAATCTTTGTAAGTAAAAAGAATAATGTATTACTCTCTGGAAAAGGAGAACCCTTCTCATTTCAAATGGTTCGGTACCACTGCCCAGTTTTTGTTAAATTAAAATTTACAAAACCGAAAGGCAAAACGTTTTTTCGACATATCTGGCGTTACGACATTGAGGATTATACACAATTACGACAATTAATGACAAATACTAATTGGAATCTTATCTGTTATTATGCAAGCATGTTTGACATCGTCATATTTATATAACCTTAAAAATGTTATGTTGTAATTTGTTTGATTCTCTGTCCTGGCCATCTCTCGTTTATATATATTTTATTCGCCTAAATGAGAATGCCCGATTGCCAATAAACTATGAATTAATGAATTAAATTGTTAAACTCATGGTAGAAACGTATAATTTATGTGGATTATATTTATACATATATTAAAGTATTACTATTATAGTTAATTGAACACATTTACACCCAAATCCTAGTAAGTATTTTTGTTTAAACTTCTGTCAACCAATATTTCGTACACAGTGTACACTTAAAAGCGGCTTCCTATCAACCACCTTGCTTGATATATTGTTACATGTTTACTTTATTATACGAAAATGCTTATTGTATAGAAATAAATGTTGGCAAGAAAGGGGAAGCAACACGATAGAAAAGAGAAAAAGGAAATCAGAGTGATTTTAATTTGCGTAAATTTTATTTTTGAAATCATATTAAACGCATACAAAATATCTCATTATCTCAATAAGTACATGTATCTAGTTGGGCATACACAATACTGAACACTTAAGTTTGTGTAAGGATAAACAATAATTAATTTTGCCGACTAAGGCCGATAGAACCTGCGAATTAAAGATTTATAATTGTTAGCTCTTAAAAACTTGAAAATGTATATGTTTGGTGATATGATTCCAATTTTCAAAATCACTACGTTTTTAATTGACAACATTTGGAAAATAACTTTGTCCCTTCATAATAACAAAGATATTGTATTGAATACTCATCTCTGTTTATTTTGCCGTTACTTGTGGATGTTGTTAAGTGCTACTTTTGTTTTAAATTTAAGAACAAAAGAATTACGCCAATATAATTATAATTTTAGAAAAAAAAGTGTCTACAAATGGGAAACATAATAAAAAATAAAATCAATCTAAATGTATGTATACATTTTTTTAACAATCACCTGTTATCCAAAATGTATTCCCGATGCATAATATACTCACAATTTATGTATGTTTTTGTCTGATCCACACTTAAAAAAGTATATTATGTATATAAGGGATGCAAAAGGTCAACCGGTTACCCTACAGAAACTACTATTTAACCGGTTACACTTTTGGAAAAAGTAAACCTGAAATAATTATAATGCTTTTTTCATAGAATACTTCGTACGATTTTACGTTTTGCGTGCGACATACTGCCAACTTGCACTGGTGCTTAGTTCGAACAAAATGCCGCACCATCGACATTTATAAATAACATGTCACCAAACGGAGTAATTAAACAATAAATCAGTACATGCACCTTATTGGTTGCAAGCAGGGGACAAGTCTTGATAATTTGCGATATTTTTGAGTTTCTCGTGAACATGTAATTAGCGAACTGCATGGAGTGGGGGCTGTAAGCGATTACGTAATTGACACATATAAACAACTCGCGATACACATCACTTGGGACCATGGTCGGCTGTTTTTTTATGTTTGTGTTACCCAAGATCCAATATCCAATATCCAACACAGATTGGTCGCAAAAATAAAGTGTATATAAGAAACATGTTTATCAAGAGTGGCATTCGTAGTTACAAACTTGTCGAGTACACGTCGTATAGCATAAATTAATATAACTAGTAGTAATTTAAGTCACCAAAGATGCCAACACTACCGTCTGAGACAAATTTGATTTTAGAAAGAACTTATTGAACTCATTTAATTCATTAATATGAAATAAAATGTTAATTTAAAAATAAAATAATTAAATTTAGTATGTGCGCAAATGCTCAAGTCATTGCGCGGTACAGTGCGTTAACAAAAAAGCGCGTGATTTGTCAACCCGATGGCGACCCGTTGACATGGTGGTGTGAAAATAAACAACCATTCCCAACAATTGCGCACTTTGCCCGGGCAGCTTTTGTCCGTGTCATGGGCATCCTTGCAAACGGAGCGAGTTTTCTCGAGGACAGGTCGTCTTTTAACAAATGATCGCAACCGCATGGACACAAGCTATTGGAAAAAGTCAGTTTGTTGACCAAATTGTGTGTTTGCTGATTTGTTTGAACTGTGAAATTGTGTTGCACTCGTTTAACAATTATTTAAATAATATATATATATTTAGTTAATTACAGTTAAAAAAACAGAATCAACAAAGAAACTATTGTTATTATATTATTGTGAGCGATACGACGCAAACTTAATACAAGCGGCCAAACACAGATTAATTTTTTAAGATACAAAGGGCCATAACTCCGTTATTAACATATAGTATACAATGCCATTAGGCGTGCATCATCCTCTTATCCGTTTATATACTCATACCAAGTTTCAATTAAATCCGACAAAGCACTTCAAAGATATGGCTCTGGACACAAAAGTGCCGGACGGACGGACGGACGGAAAGACGGACGGACGGAAAGACGGACGGACGGAAAAACGGACGGAGACGGACGGACGGATGGACAACGCCAAAACAATATCCCTCCGCCTATGGCGGGGGATTATTAATGGCTTGTGAATATGAAGATTGTGGAGTTCTTATAACTTTTAACTTATATGCTTTTACGCAGGAAGAATAAAAACAAAATAAAGCACACATTTAAATGTAAATGTAAAAAGTATTAAAATAACATGTTATCGTACAGCGTTATTAAGAAACAGATATGATATCAACGCAAGCGATCTAAAATTACTTTCGTTTCTATAGAGTACATTAACGAGCGGTTTGACGCATACTTTAAAAAATTAACAACTTAAGGTTTTTAGGTAAACCGTTTAATAACCGGTTACGGCAATCGGTTAGCCACTTAATGTTTTTCGTAACCGCTTGCATCCCTAAGATATATGCACGCCTAAATAACGTATTAACCAAAGCCACAATTTATTTCAAACAAAGTGTTTGGAGCTTTTCCAAAGCATCGTTCCCAAGATTAATCGCATCGTCCGATTCCCTCCACTCCATTAGTATCTGTACGATTTGATCGCTGCTCTCGTATTCAGATTGTATCTTCTGCAACACCCCCGTTTCAATGTTAAGAACAGACGAAAGCTGGTCGGGAGACATCGTAACATAGGATGCAATATCAGCAAGTGCGTTGTCTGTCATAGTCTCTAGAAAATGAGAAAAAATGATGCAATTTAAACCTATACATAGTATTACATATTGTTATGTACAATTTCGATATCCGGTCATTTCAACGCATAAAGTAGCTACGTACCGGTAGATTTATATCTGTTTTGCAAACGTTCAATAAGATACCCAAAAAGGACATTATGTACGGCTTTTAAATTAATAATAAATTAATTGAACATTTTTTTAATATTTAGATTTTTATAAATACGAGGGGTGTTCCAGATGTTCGTGGATTTTCGCTATAACTTATTAGTTTGCTGGTAAAAGTCAATGAAATTTTCATATTATACAAACCAATTATAACGGACTTTATATATAAGCTAAAATTGCATGAATTCCATAAAGAGCGTTTGAAACGCGTTGCCATAGAGACCTCAGTAACGACATGCGGCGCACGCGTGTATTTTATTATAAGTATGAGCGTTACGCGTTTTTAAATTTGGTTTAAATGTCGTTGATAAACAGAATTTACGGCAAATTTCACGAAACATTCTTAACATGCTATTTGTTTGTCCATTTATGTTACCAAATGAAAGTTATAGCGAAAATCCACTAACTTCTTGAACACCCATCGTCTATTCACGAATATTTGCCAACATCACTTTTTTGTTGGACAAAAGACTTACTGGCACGCATCTAAACATTTACATTACCTCTTTGGTACCGAACGTAGTTCTTGCAATTTTCATAAATGCCAGTATGATGATGGTAGTGCAACTCTTCTAGAATAATTTGAACCTGTTTGCAAATATATATCACGTTAGTATTCAACACACATTTACTGATCATTGCATGACTTTTTATTAAAAAGTCGTTAACCACGACTCAATATTCACTGATACCTCGACAAAAAGGTATCAATTTGTCACCGATTGATAAATAGAAGTAAAAAGACAATTAGGAGTGACACATGCATGCGTATAATCAACACATATATATATATATATATGTTAAGTAAGAACAACAATATTAATCACATAGCATACTAGCTTTGAGTGAATACCTTGTCCTCTTGTTTCGTTGTTTGTTTTATCCAGTCATGGAGTACATTTTTGCACAATATTATCTGATCCACTTCCGGTACCCGTCTCCTCGCAACGCGGATCAAGGACTTCAGCTGTGTTTTATCGATGAAACAACTAACAATGTCCTGCCAGTTTTCAGGTTGTTTCTCGCAGATACATTTCGACAGATACCCAGAAAGGCATGTCACTGAAGGAAAACAAAAAGTGTCCATTATTTGATAATACGTTATTGTATTACTACTTCAAGTATCAAGTAAATAAACACATTCACATTAAGTTCGGAGATGTTCGAAGCAGATATTCATGCAAACAAATCTCATGGAGATTAAGCATGTGATTATTTCAGCCTTTCCAAACTTATAGTCACAATTCCAACAAGAAATGAATGGGATTATTATGATTGCTTAAGAAATAACGAATGGAAGTCCTGTGAAAACACTTCGTATATCGACCTTAACAATATGCGAGTGATTTAGTATCACCATTGTAAAAAACAAGTTCACTGTTGCTGCTATAATTTTTTGCTGACTTTTCATTTATACGTGAATATTCCAAATATTGTTTTATACAAATTGACATGGCAAAGTGAATTCATAATGATACAGATTAAAAAATGTAAGTTATTGTCAGTTATTCCAAGAAACGTGTGGTGTCGTGATTTATTTAGTTATGATAGTTTTTCAGAACAAAACATTAAATTGTCACTGCATGATGCACGATGATTTCAAAGCGTATTATATAGCATTATATTATCTCGTTAAAAATGTGCGATATGATGGCCGCAGCTGACAAGCCGCCCACCCACCCAGCGCTTGATATATTGTTTTCAATATTTGTTTCGAACCAATGTGTTCATCGAGACCTCTATTTTTGTACACAATTGCTGATGGTATGTCGATATCTATCGGCGGTTGACATAAGACGGGAACGTAAGAAATCTGATATTGTATTATTAGTTCAGGATCATTAACGGGGCAGTCTGCCACTTTTTCAAAAATTAGCATTTAAAAAAAAACAACAACAACGGAAACGAGGTTCTATAATACATATCGGCTCTGTCCTTTGTTTTGTTTAAGTTAAAGTATCAACGGCTCTATTGGTTAACCAGCGTCTGAGAAACAGATGATAAATATTTAAACTGGAAACCTTTCGGAGCGATTCGTCGCTATTTGGCAAAACTCGGTATGAAGTGGTATACAAATGTATACTTAAACCTATACACAAAATAGCAGATACAAAATGTCCATGTACGTCCAACAATTGTTCATACAATGCAAACAAGTTAAAGTGACGTAAATCTTATAGGAAAAGTATTTCGATTAATGTTCTTCTGAAAGACATTATAAGAGTGTAACATCTCACGCTCATTCAATATGAATTCATTACAACCGAAAAATAATAGAAAAAAATATAACGCATGGGCTGAATTTTTTTACTTCATTTTATTTTCTGTATTTAAAAGTGTGTCAGGAGAAAATCATCTTTATTGTTATTATTGCGCAGTGCGTCGTATGTGTTTACTGATTTACATTTTCTAAAACTTATAAAATCATATTGTAGCATAAGGTTCCTTGCATGAAACCTTAAAACAAAAAGCATTTATATAAAAATTAATATATGCTTACAGTAATAAGGAAATCGAATTTTGTGAACCTCCCTCGGACCTCTTGGTGTCTCAATCTGAGATAAAAATAGTTGGGTAAAGCAAACGGTATATACAAATTATTGTATTTCGGACTTTCAAATATATATAAGGACTGAAAGCCATGAATTCACACGCGCTTGTAAAATATGATTATCGCAAAAAAAATGTGAAAGAAAATTGTATACGTTATCTTGTATTTTTGTTTAGTTTTCTTGTCTAATTTATTTGTGTTACCTTTGGTAGATTAATTGTGAAGTCGATAGTCTCATTTGGAAATACATTGCCGTTGTCGATAGTCAACTGAAGGAGTCCTTTGTACTCTGGAAGCTCTCGTTGCAGGTAAATGTCTTTTACACGAAGTTTGACTTCGTCGTTGATTTCATTCATATACTTATAGAAAGTATACCGTATCTATATAAATACATTGTCCACAATTAAATTTTTCTATAAAATGTATTTACCAACACAACGATCTTATGTTTCCGGATAAGTAATTTATCTATATACTTTATTGTATACTCTTAAAACATTTAAGAAAACAAACAGACTCACCGCCGTATTGTCGGCATTTGAAAGCTCAATATTTCCTCGACTGGATAAATACACACGTTGTCCTTCTTTTAAATGCAGGAGCCTACTTGGATCAGGTCCTTCAAGTTATTAATTCAATGCAAATAATACATCAATATGGCCGAAGTAGAGGAATAACAGCAATATGTTTCTGTACGTTATTAATGCATTTAACATTGATACTGTATTATGCGACATAGAGATATATCATTAGATATATTCTTACTAATAATACTCATAATGATTATTGGTACGCCCGACAAATTACATTCATCCTAACAAGTCAATAAAACCTATTGTAACAGATGTCTTTCGTTCCAAACATTTGCAGGTTTAGTAGATCATATTTCTTTAACGATAACAGCGAATCGGTAAGATATATTTAAATATGCTTATATGATAAGGAATCAGCAGTACATACAAATATTAATAATGACTTTCACTTTGTATGAATTTTATCTTTTCAATAGTATTGGGTTGCCATATGCATTTTCCATATGTCTACATTGTATTTGTTTAACTTGCTATAAAAACCATTGTTTTAAGCAAAACAGACATTGAATTAAATTGAATCACCTAAATACATTTATTTATTGTTCCTCACCAAGAGTAAACCCATCATCGCTCAGTCGATCAAGTTTTCGCTTCAATTCCTGTGGCTGAACGACTTCTATCTTCGCATTTTGTGGATTCGCTTCATGCTGCTTCAGAAGAACGTGAACAGGTGTGCTGATAATTTGGGTGTGATAGGATTGAGCTAACTTAAGTGCGTTTTCCTTCGGACACGTAGATGGGAGTTCAATCTCGACAATTCTGTAATGTTTGTATTGAGCAAAAAATATAATTGAAATAGATAAATATTTTATCCATTTTGTATGGCATTGCTTGCCGTTGTGTTTATGATTTAAGCTTAACTTTCTGAGTTAATTGGTTTACTCACCATAACACAAGCATACGGTTGCAAAGAATGGGCGTATGATAGCTATATAAGGTTCGTAAATAAAAAATATGTTGACTACATAATCATTTTGTTATTTTTATATGCAACACAAGCAACATGTTGAAGCGGTTTATACCAGGATGGGATTGTTAGGCTGGTCGTTCATTTGGCTTTCGCGTTTCGTTTCCTGAGCATAATTCTCAGATATAAACATGATACTTCGTATGTTAACATATTTATTAAACAACTTTTTTTGAAATGACCTACTCACTATCACTTGATATATTAAATATATGTGAAAAGCGGTTATCCCATTTTGATCATTTTATGTATAAAGTAGTGTTGCGATATAGCAGTTGCAGATTAGTAAAATACTGTTTCTCATGAAAACAGTTTGTGGACTCTTATTATTTTTAAAGAAGTGTTTCGATATAAAAGTTGTAAATTAGAAAAATACTGCTTCTCATGAAAAAGTTTCTGGATTTTGATTGTAAATTTTATTAATATGTAATATGTAATTTACCAGCGATGATGTAAACTGCCCACATGCATTCACCAATCAAATCGTTAATGTCAGACTAAACTGTTCAGGTGGCTAAATGTCACAGTTTTTGTATTAAGTACCACATACGAATAAACGTCGGCTAACATGCAATTACTTGTGTTCATTCTGGAGTCTGTGTTTCGTTGCTCTAGACATAGTTAGTTAAACAAATGCATATTTGGTATTTCAGTTGTACCTCTGCCAATGAACGTTTATTAAAGTTGATAACGAGACGAAATAAACTCCAGATAATAAATTAATAGGCATGATTTATTAAGTATGGACGAGTTATACCCCTTCGATCGATATGACTGGCAATTTACACAAATGGTGTTTTTAAATCAAGATTAACACATTTTAATAGCATGCCTGTTTATAGAAATAATTGATTTATGTATGATTCGGATGAAATATTTGATTTCAAACCTATTTTAGCAATACAAAATAGCATGTTATTGCGGTATATACGCACGTATATCTTTCTCTGTTTGCTGGTAGTTTAACTGAAACGACCATGTTGCTGGCGTCCTTGTATTCGCGTTCAGCAGGAGCCCACACTCTTCCACGTGACATGATAAGATGGTGACGAGTGCTTCGTTGTCGGACCCCTATACGAACAGTATAAAATGACAAACTTAAAAATAGTGTAGTGTCTAAATTTTAAAACCTGTCACCTTTCGGTAACATGCAATGACATATGTCAATACCGGTGTTTAATATGTGAATGATAATAAGTTATTCAACCAAATCAAACTATATTTATTAAACAGTGGCTTATACAGACCACTTCCAGTTGCTGGCCTGGCAATATCAACTTCAAGGTCTTTTACCGGGGCCTTGTCACAGATAATAGTTATCATTGGTCCCACAGAAATAACCTCCGAAAGTAGGTCAGAACCTACTATACTGTCATCAGGATCCATTGATTTATTTACCACCTAAACAATAAAACAAATATTAGGTTCCTTTGTTTACAACACCTTAAAACATGCTCAGTAAATAGATCAAATTTATTAAACAAGTAGAGTAGGAAAATAATTAGAATTAAATAATGCGGATACTACCTTATTTAAATACTCCACCATGAAATGTGTAACATTGAATATATAAACAGTTTGCCAAACCGTATAACTTACCGATAGTCGAACGTTCGTTCTTATTGGAAATGCATCTCTCGGTGTATAGAGTCTCACATTTTTGTCAGACGTGGAAGCGACGGTAAGACCAGCTTTATCAATTATCACCTTCTGACTCTTTTGTCTTGATACAACAAATAACTTCATTGTATCAAAGTTGTTTGCTTCAACTCCAATAAGATTTGTGGAGTCATAATCCTTCAATAGGCACACAAATAAGTTAAAAATTTTAATTAAACAAATATCCTTTACCTAGAAAATGCATTCGAACCTATTTTATTTTAAATCTGGATGTTTCGTTTAGATGCATGTAATGGCTTTAGGAATTTACTTATTTGACTTAACCTTATTTTGTTGCTGTTTCAATTTAATTATTGTTAGTATACCATTTTCAAACTGAGGTATAATAAAATTCCATGATCATTGTAATATACCTCATTATTCTCTATCTGTTGTGTTGGTCTCACAAATTCAGATGTGTACCAATCAGATCCATTAATGGTATATTTAATGACGAGTTCCTCTGATGTGCTAGAGATTGGATAATGTGGCAAATAAACTCTCGAAGGACACTGTAATACATACACGAATCAGAAGCTATGAACACGCAATGTGTTGACTTGTTTGTCCACATTTTGTAGTATTAAGGTACAGTTCTAAATTAAGCATACCATAAACACATGTTGATATCTAAATCTGTATGTGCATGTCAATTTAGTTCGTTGAATTATTGATAAATGTACGTCAAATGCATAGCAATATTTTTGATCTTGTAAAAAGCAGTTAGCAACTTACAGTCACTGTTAACAACACATTTTATGCGAAGCTATATACTTAAAGAGCTATGTACTTTTACGCTACAAATGTTTACTTTCATGTCGAACTCATAATGAAGCATACGCTTTTCTGAATTTATGTTTAAAGCGCTAACCAAGCTGAAGCATGATTTTGTACAGGCACAGGCACTACAAAACAATGTATTAATTAAATGTAAACGATCTTGTTTTTTAAACCAAGGATTTGTATGTGCATTACACAACATGATTAAATAAATATCAACTATATAATGACAAACGCATACATAAATTACCTCAGTCGATATTGAATGCGAAGTAGTGTGAACGTTTATTATTGAACTTGCAGGCCTTTCATCTTCCTCAAGTATTTCTATTATGTCATCGAGCTCGTCTGACGCTGTACATTGTATACTATCTTGTGCAATACTGTCTGAAGGGGACGCTATCATACAACATAGACCATCGTGAAACGGTCTTTTTCCGGAAACTTCACCACACGAACGCTCGTATCTAAATTTCATATATATTCACGCTTAATGCAACAATAAGTCTACATTTTATAAGAAGTTTTATCCTTGTGTTTTCAATGAGATTTGCAACTTACATAAATGGTTTCCAGTTGTTTGGGTCTAAACGCCTTGCTCTGTCGTCCTCCTCTTTTCTTCTCCTTTCTCGTTCCTCCTCTTCCCTTAGTCTACGTTGTCTGTCCTCTTCAAGTTTCTTTTTTCTCTGTTCCTCTAAAAGAAGACGTTCTTCCTCAGCTTTCTAATAAAAACATATAAAAAAGACAAATTTTATCGAAATGTTAATGCTACGAATGATTAAGTCTTTATAATAATAATAATATTAGCATGCAATAGGAAACGATTATTTACATTTATTTGAGATGAACCTTAATAACGTATATTTAACTGTTTTACCCGTTTCCGTTCCAGCTCTACTTCTTGTCTTTTTCTTTCTTCTTCTAGGCGCAATCGTTCTTCCTCGTCTTTCTTTCTGGCTTCCTCGTCCAAGCGCTTCTGTTCCTCTAGTTGTTTGAGTCTTTCTTCTTCTTTACGTCTTCGTTCTTCTTCTTCACGCTTCATTCTTTCCTCTTCTTCTTTTCGTATTCGTATTTCTGCTTCACGTTTCTTTCTTTCCTCTTCAGCAATGCGTCTTTGTTCTTCTTCTTCACGTTTCTTTTTTACCTCTTCTTCTTTTCGTCTTCGTTCTTCTTCTTCGCGTTTCTTTTTTGCCTCTTTTTCTTTTCGTTGCTGCTCTTCCTCTTTTCTTCGCCGTTCTTCTTCTGCACGTTTTTTTCTTTCTTCTTCTTCCCTTCTTCTTCTCTCCTCTTCCTGTGAGAAAAAGTATGCATACATTTGAATTGGAAATAAAAGAGATATCAATGTTAAAATAAAACTATTGCTACTTAAGAAACACATTACTCGTATTTAGCAAACAATTCGTCTTTTTTTATTTTACCTGTCGCTTGTGTTCTTCCTCTTCATAATAACCCCTTTCCTTCGCATTTTTCCAACTATCGAGACACCCTGTAACAATTTTTGATTAATACGTTTGTACTTAATTCATTTTGCTTTTCTAGTATTAAACGTTTAAATGATCATATCATACATAACAATCACAAGTATCGAATAGGACTAACGCAATTATTCATCGAGTTTGTCAACGGTTGAAATTATTTATATAAAGTTTTATTAAAACCAATTACAATATTTTCCAAAAACCATTTAAAGTATCAAAATCAATGAGGGTCTCAATTTGACATCATACCAACTGATGATGTCTGTAATATATAATCCACAATCTTAGTAGGTACCAAGTGTTATTCGATTGCATTCTTCACGTTTTTCACACAAACCAAATTATTTAACATAAATGTCATAATTTGAGATCATAAATATAATATGCGAGCGGTTCTTTGAAAAAGTATGTCGGGTGCTCGACATGAGGCATTTAAGCTCATCAAGTTTCGATGCACCGATCTTTATGACAAACCTTTTAAGTCGTCAATGTCGTTTTTTGTAAGAATTCCGACGTTCTTTATTGTGCCCATTGTAACTTCGGTCTGAGCTATAAATTCGTTTAGACGTTGACGATCATTGTCCATGCTTCGAGCAACTTCTTGCAAAGCACGAACTTTTTTCAGTTTCTCCTCGTTCTGATCGCGTTCTGATTGTTCAACATTGCGTTTTGGCGCGTTTATAGCGTTCACCGGAAAAGCAGGACCTGTTTGCAACTGCGCCTGCCCAGTAGCTCTATTGAGCCCTGTTTTTACTGATTTTCTGAGATCATCAGGAATTTTAAATGAAGGGTGTTGTACTACAAAAGGTGTAATGAAAAAACAGATGTTATTTAAGTAAAAGATTCTTCCATTCTTCCATTCAGTGAAAGACATCGTATTGTTTCATAACAATTACTATTGCAAAACGAACAAATGAGTTTTAACATGACATGTTATATTTACGTACATTTAATCGCTTCAATGGTATCTGCAATTGCTTTCTGAATCATCTGAGTCGGTATATTTATGGTACTCTTGAGTTCGTTCATCTTTTGGGAGATTGATTCTGCGTACTGATGTACGTTAACAAGGACATTTGCTGCTTCATTTAAGATCTAAAACAGTTTCTAAGTTCCATAAGTGAAAGAAGTATATCAAATCAATAACAACGGCAACAATATCAACAACGCTATATTTGTAAATGAAGTAATTCACAATGTGTAAGTTCAATACTGATAACAACAAAACTGTTTGACATTAAATTATTATTGTCAAATAATAATCCATTGACGTTAAGTTCTTGATATGAATTAAATTTAAACAAAATACAGATTTGACATACGCTATTTTTGTTTAATGTAAATGGAAATCCATTACAATCGCAAGGAACAAAACAAAAATCAACACCAAACAAAAACACAAGTAAGTACATTTAACAAAACAGCGGTTCAGATTCTGAATCGAATAGTGTTATTTTCATTCACAAAATGCCCGATGTCAACCGAGAATTCAAGAGCATTTCAGAATCCATAAGGACGCTTTCTCCATGTATAATATACCAATGCATTATCATGGCGATCATTGTTATATTTAAAAACAAAAGATAAGATATTTTTTGTTGAAAAACGTTTACTTTCCTGCTTTTGTTGCTTGATATATGATTCCATCTGATTGCGTTCGTCAGGTGGCGATGGAAGGTTTCTTATTTTCCCGATTTCATGCTGTAATTCCTGAAGAGCTGCAATATCCGCCATTGTGCTGGTCACAAGACCTGTAAATAATTACTATCATTACCACAGCTATCGATATTCAATGTCATTTATTTAATATACGCGTGTTATCAAAGTATATCGCACACATTATGTCAACTCTATGTCAATTAGTTATTCAAACAGATTAATAAAACCATGATGGTTTACAGATAGCAACGTTTTTATATAATTCCTGATAAAATGTGTATGCAAGTATCGTAGGATACCTTGTTGCTTTGAAATTCTTAGAATAACTAACTACTAAACACACACACACACACGTCGATGTCGAACAAACATGCACATCATAAAGTCTGGTTTCCAATAAAGCCGGCAAATACATACTCAATGTTATATTCAAAGCGCGTCAAATAGATCTATTCACATTCTTGATGATATGGCAGTAAACATAATAGTTATTAATACCTTCGTAGCTGGGCTGATTGATTTTGTAATAAAAGTATATGACATTCAGAGATATTTGTAGATAAACATTTTTGTTTAATTTTTCACGCTACAAATGTTTTAATTATACTATCTAATGTCTTCATATATTTTTATGTTTAACTTAGCTAAAGAATTTTCAATAACGTTATAGGAAAAATGGTTGTTAAAAAGAAATAGCGTAGCGGAAAGAAAATGAATTGCACGAACATTTTTTAAATACTTTGACTTAGAAATTCTCATAGAAATCGCGAAGGTTGCCATTTATTGCAATATTGGCAAATTAAATGCTAAACAGCCCGATTTACATCAATTAATTCTGTATTTTTCTGTGGCTACTTTCATACTTAAATGAGACTTCTTCAGCGACGTGGTCGAAAGACAAATTTCAAACGTTGTTAACATAATAAATAAAACTTCGCACGCAGTAATTGGAGAATAAATCTTATCGAAAGGTCAACCATTATGTTACTGCTGCATTAACAAAATTGGTCCATTTGAAAAGACTGACCTGCAACGTTTTCTCATGGGTAAGCTATCTCTTGCGCGCGTAAAAGCTTTCACTCGCGCACGTAATAACTATCGCGTGCGCACGTCATATCGTAAGCTTAGGCGTGTAATAGCTATCGCATGCGTACCTTATAACTATCGCGTACGCGCACGTCATAGCTATCGCGTACGCACGTCATAGCTATCGCATTGGCAGGTAATAGCTATCGCGTGCGCACGCCATAACAAAAGCGTTTGCATGTAAAGGCTATCGCATGCGCACGTAAAAGCTATCGGATTAACACATCATAACTATCGCGTGGGCATGTAATAGAGACCACTCAATAAACTATTTCATATATCCTCTTTATTCCACTGTACATAAGGGTAAGGAAAGACTATATTATTTAGTCTAGAAACAGAACATTGCAAATCTCAAAGAAGTAACATAAGAAAAATACACGACTATATTTACAGTTAAATTTATTATTGTTGATGTTACCATTAAGTTTATTTGAAAAGTATTTCGAAATTCAATAAGTCATTAAAGAAACTCTCTTGAGGGGCAGATAATCGATTTCTGTTGTCGACGCACAAGATAAAATACTTGTTTTAAACACCGTTTGAAATACTGATATTTCGTGTTACGATAGAGATTAATGAAAGATAAGTCACTTGAATATGTTATATCGTATTAAGTTGCAAATGTGGCGTACTTCGTAATTGAGAAATACTTGTAAAGCAAATTGTAATGCATCGAAAATAAAGCGTTGGGTATTATTTCTAGCGATTAAGTTTGATTTAATTATAAATCATGCACACTTATAATGAATCATATTGTTTATTGTTCAGCTGTTATTTAGTGTATTGTATCATTATTGTTTAAATTGTTTTTAAAACTAGAACACTCTAAGTAATTACCTACACATTATATGCTGAAATTTATGTGTCTATTATAAGATATAGTATAACACTGTAACGCTAAAAATAGAGATGTCATTTTACCAGGTTGATGCCTGTTTCTACAATTCAAATTTGTGATCACTCCATGTTATAAAGGACGTAGAAATTCAAAAATAGGATAAAGTGGGAAATTCAAACACTCACCAATCTGGTATAATTAATGTGTTTTTGTTTTGTTGTTAGCGTTGGTGATTGAAATGCAACAACCCTGCCTCTTTAGTTTCAATGACTTAGTTGTATCATCTGTTTTCAACGTTGTCAAATATCAAAAGCTTTTATATCTTGACACACATTAAATTCTTTGTATTGACTGTTGCATGTAAAATTTAGCCATTTTTAAATCTCAATTTCATCGAAAACCTAGGGCTTAGTGAACGCTTTTATTTCGTTTACTGGGTAGAAAAAGTGCTTGATGCCTTTCGGCGATATCTTAAGAACACTCATTATGTGGGGATCGAACCCGTGAAGACTTATTTTGTCCCTGAAAAGCAACTGCTGATATCATATCAGATATGTGAAAGGCAAACTTTTAATCCGAATGTTACTCGCTTTATTTCTAGAAGAAGAAAGAACAGGGTCCTATTTGCTTGAATTCTTAATTGTCCTAACATTTTTTGTCGATTGGTATCGGGCCATACGTTTTTAATTCACTGACAACTTCGGCATTTCTATTTAAATTAAAGCTCTTATCAACAGTCTTCTTGGTTTGTTGAAAAATTAATATTCGCTGTTTAATAATGTCCACAAACTGAATACCATATTGTCGATCATGATAAGTTATGGGAACCATGTAAAAAGAAGATAAAACGCTTATCACAGCTAAACTCTTAAAGCCATGCACATGAATGCAGTAAGCGACTATAAATGGTAGACAATCATGTACATATGCTTATTATACAGAATAAACCACCACACATGATAAAGCAAAAATCTCAAAATTATAACATGACATTTTTTAAAAATCATTTTGGAGCTTCTGGCTAATGGAGCTCGCATTAGGTTATGGGTTTAATTTTAGCGCGAAGGAAAACGCAATACCAAATAGTATCGTAGCTCAAAGAAATTAAGATAAAATTGACGAAAAGGTCACATCTTTGCGTTAAACATTAGAAATTATCAAATAAGGATCGAAGTCTCCATCAAGCGGTTCATTTGTATATAACAATTCAAAAGATCCAATAACAACAATTTACACATTCATTTAAATAGTTTAGCTGGTTTGGCTGCTTTGATCATTTGTGTTGATAAGTCTTTTAGACCAAGTGATCTGAAAATATTATATGGTTCAATTATACTGTTTGAAATGTCTGTACAACTCAATAATCGTTGAATAGCTCAACCACGAAATTCGCGTCCTCAGTGAATCGATTAAAATCAAATGGTTCATATCGAATAACCACATGCTTTCGGTATTCAAATAATTTTATTAATTATATACACTTTGTATAAAAATTATCAATAGGTATTTCAGAATGGATGGGATAGTGCTATACCCATTCTAACTGTCATTTTAAATTAAAGATCAATTTAATATAGTTGCTGCCCGGTTAAAATATTTTAGCAAGTGTCGTGTCAGGGCAATTGAAAACAACTGAAACTTCAGATTATGTGATGTACAAATTCCTTTAAAAAAACAATATTTAAAAATATGACATTTGAAGTACGGTTATTCAATTCAGTTACCAATTGTGAAATGCACTTTACATCGAAATACATTCAAGCATAGGTCCAGACATATTAATTTTTTATTTTATTGCAAATTTATATTGATTTATTTGCAATAATATTTTGCAAAAACGGTGTGTGCATTCAATTTAGCTCAACTAATCACAAAATTACAATAGGGAGCTTTAAGTATACCATGATCATATCCGTCGTTCGTCAGTCCGGCGTCCGTGCGCTGATAAATTTTGATTCTAATAACTAATCATCTGAAACGCTGGACATTTTTCGACAAAGCCCACAAGAATAATAATTTGGTGACTCTTTTCCACACCTTCCTGGTCCGGTGCATATTTAGGTCATTAGAGCTTAGAGCAGAATTTAATAATGAAACTTAAAAATCGTCTGCTTTGAAACAAATATGGTTATGAATTAAGTAATTTGTTTGTGAACTCATCTAGTCATTATCTACTCATTTTCTTCCACGCATGCCCCTGTGATTAAAACTGGCCAATCTGGCAGGGTCACGTGATTTACATAGACCTGTAGAGTGAATATCTAAAAATAACTTTACTAACCTTTTCTTAAATTATAATGGTCAGGGGTTTGCATTTTGGTGTTAAACATCGTATGGTGGTCTACCACGTTTTTGGCCGTATAAAAAATAATAGTCAAAATTAGCCCAAAATTAGCTCCAAGGGTAACCTGTTTTCATTATATGTATATATTAAAAAGCTATTTTTCTCGAAAAACCGGAGGCGCAGAATTGTGTTACTTGGCATTAAACGTATAATAACGGGACATTTGTTTAGTTTGTTATGCTCCTAGGATAAAAATTGACCACGCAACGGGGTAAAATGATTGATATAGACTTGTATGATAAACATCGATAGACATAGATCGTGTTAAATGAAATTGAAACGGTCAGGTTTTAATAGTGTGTGTGTATTATGATATAGTTTTCCTCTTTTAACCTTTGTTCAAATAAGCTAACACTTATCATGCCCCTGGAGTTACATGATTTATATTGGAGTATACAGTAAATCTCTTTTTAATTCTTATTATCTGTAACCGCAATGTTACGGGGTTTAACATTCGATGTGCGAGATATCATTTGGTAGTCCTCTACTAAGGGAATTCAAAGAATGCCCATGTGGCCACAATTGGTCAAAAGCTTAGGATAAATGGATGTTTTTGTGAATCAGTTCAACGTTGTTTTATAAAAAAACTTATTAAAAGAAACGAGATCCGTTTTAAGATATAGCCCAAAATAAACATCAACCGCAGCATCATTTCAGTGTACACGTGCGATGAAGTGTTTATTGCTTAAATATGTAACCGGTTAATAGCTGTTAAAATATACTATTGGCCGTTGATACACCTTTTGGTAGCAGTGTTGCTGCAGTTCTAAATAATTACAGTTATAAAGGTTAGTACATTTTTGTCAAGATCTTGGATCAATGTTTGACAAATGTTTATTGAATATTTCAAATTAAAATAAAGAAATATAACTTTTTTATAATCTGCATATTTAAAATTAAAATATATCTGCTATAAAAACATAACACCTGCAATATTTAGTTTGACTTCTCATAAATACCAACCATCGGGTATGTGGACTCCTGTTGTTGTTTTTTAATTTATTGAAAATACTGGAAATACTGTTTTATTGTTAAATAAGCAGTGAATGTGATACCCCACCCACTTCTTATCCCCTTCAAAATTACAAGAATACAAACAACAATAACTACTTTTGCAACTGCTTTGTGTACTTCTACTAGTCCAAAAACTTATACTCTTACTACTAGTACCACTGGTTCGATAACCACTATGGGAGCATTCTTTATATATCCCCAAAAGATACCAAGGACTGGTTCTACCAAAGAAACTTATTCGAGAGCGTTTGAATAAGCCTTATTCGAAACAACAACTACTACTACTTCAAGTACTACTTTTACTATGACTACTATACTACTGATAATAATTATCATTTATCATTAAAAAAATATTTTACTTAGAATTATTATCATATTACACGCTTACCTCAATCACTAAATAATAAGAAACCTCGACTTGGGCTATTTATCACAAACGTAACAACCTACTTATTTTATAAGTTAAATCGTGATAAACAGGTTGTTTTATGAAGATGCTTCACTTTACTATTGAATACATTTCCCAATGCTTAATCGATTTTGCATTAAATGCCATACTAAATGCCTAGTTTGATTTAATCTGTATTGGTTTTCAATGAGGCTATAGTAACATATGCGTGCACAAATGTCATAAATGTTATTAAAACCCTCTAAAATACAAAGCCCTCCTATGATCCAGTTACTGGCTTGTATAAATTTGAACATTTTAGGTGAATACTTAAAGCGATGAATCGCGAAATCTTCAGGTACACACTATTAGATGCTGTTGAAAAGAACGTATCGCATATTTCAATTCAGAACATTATTACGGTTACAACCCGTATATTTTATTTAACAAAGTCATTTTATAGTGAGGTTTATTTAAGTATGAATGTATGTATGCATAGTAACAGTTTTCACGTTCGCTAACTCGTGTCAATTATGCTTGAACTTTAATGAAAATGTTTGACATGCACCATTATGCACTGTTTAAATATTAATGGTCTGCAATGTTAACATGAGTGTGATCTATAATAGAGTAAACTGAGAGTGTACAAGTGATTTGGTATCGTTGATTTGTATATATATATATATATATATATATATATATATATATATATATATATATATATATTATTTTTTTTTATGTTCAAGCGAAATTTTACAGCACTAGTTTCATTTGACAAGTGGATTAAAACGTTTTTGTCCGACACTTATTTAGTATGATTCCTTCCCTCTCTTGTGTGTCATCCGCCAGGGAATACGACATAAAAAGTTCATTATTCAGTTGATGTATTCTGTAAATGTATGTGTAAGGTCAAGTATTGGCAATAAGTTATTTAATATTGATGTACAACCGTCCAAGAGGGTAACCTTTACAATAAAAGTGATCCACTATGTACCACTCAGTTTGACCCTTAAGTTGAGACTCAACAGTCAAACTGATTCAGCTAATGTATTTTCCACATGTAAATGTGGGATCCCACTGCCGATCCGATCAACTCGATCATCCCCATCACCGAAATTTCCCGACCAAACCCGACCAAGCTCGACTACAAAGGGTATACACGACTTCTTCTCGACCTCTTGTCGATAACACACGACCCCCACACGACTCATTCACGACGTCCACTCAACCATCTTTCCGATTTCCGCTCGATAATCTCGACCTATACGCGAGCCCTATACGATCTCAGCTCGACCATGTGGACCTCAGCTCGATCGCCACCAGATCTTCACACGACCAGATCGTGATGGTCGTACTACAGTCGTACAAAGCGATTTAAAATAACTCGGGTAGAGGTCGAGCGGATCGGGTACAGAGCTCGTGTATGGTCGAATAGCAATCGGCATGATCGTGTACGGTCGAGTAGCCGTCGGGTAGCAGTCTAGTAAATCTGTACATCCAAAAAAACTCAAATAGAGGACGATTGGATCGTGTTGCGATTTATAATAACTCGGGTAGAGGTCGAACGGATCGGGTACAGATCGTGTAAAAGATGTCAATCCGATCGCCACACGATTGCTTTACGATCAACTCGATCTTCTACTCGACTTATACACGACCACTCCCGAGCGCTTCTCGATCCATTTCCTACTCGACCGCTACTAGATATCTTTTGACATGTCAAACAATATCGGGTAGGAAGCCCGACCAATGCCGACCTACCCGACCGCCCCCGACCGCCCCCGACCACTCTTGCCGACCGAACCAGACCAGTACCCAACCGCTTGGTCGGGCTTGATTGAGTTGATCTGATCGGCAGTGGGAACCCGGCTTAAAGATCAAATTAGATGACGTTCAAATCTCAAACAGGCAAAATCTGTAACTAGCAGTGTGAAGCGGCCTACTCTTTGTTAGCACTCCTTCAGGCAATCAAGGTAGTGAACTATATTACGCCTTTAATGCCAATCAAGTGATCAAGTGATACTTGCTTTCTCATAATACCAATATTAGAAGAAACTTTATATTTTATATTTGAAGGGTTCTAACTTGTTTATCTTGCCTTAAGGTAGGTCTATGCAAACATTTTGAGAATATGCTTAATACGCATTTGCACATATTCATTGGCAAACAAACGGACTTATGCTTTGTAATCTTAGTAACATGCGTTGGACTAACCCCATTCAAATATTAAATTATAGCACAATGTCTTTTACATGGTTGAATCTTTTAACCTGCTCAGTTTTGAGCAGCTTCATACACTTAACATTTTGAAAAATTGTGATCTTCGATGTTCAAATTACCATAAATATGGTTATATCAACGAAAACACTCTAAATTAAACACAAAATGCATAGCACTCTGCGATTATGTAAACAGTGATAGGCCGAAATGTACAGTATGATAAATTCTCTGTGGATAATCGTATTTTGTTTGATGAATAAATGATTAAAGGACTAAGAAAGAACAGTTATTGATGTTGTGTCTTTGTCTCTGACTGTCATACATCCGTTTCCCATTCAAACTAAGCATTTAACATGGTTATGATTGTTTCATGAATCTTGATCAATGGAGAAAATATAATTTAAAACACGGATTTTTTTCGTATTGATCATGTGATTATTTAGATATTTAATCAAATATGTGTAGGTGACGCCATTAATGTAATTATATGACACATCGGGAATCTATGCATCGTAATGCGCATGTGAAATCACGAGGAACGATGGTGCCTATCATGAACTTGAGTTATCGTGTTATATGCATACACATGTATTTTTAACCTGTTTTGTATGTTTACATTTCAATAAGCTTAACTTCGTATTTAACACTTGCGTGCACTTTTTTAAATAAATAAATATATTCAAAAAATATTTCGTTCCCCCACGCATTACATCCGTTTAAGAAATCTAGAAATAAAATATAATTGTAAGAAATACTAATTATTTAAAGACATTGTAACACTATGTGAGCAACCAAATAACTTACATATGATTAAGTTGGATTTTAACAATAGTGAACATTAAGGACAATGTTTTCGATCTACAATTTCACAACCGCGTCCAATAAATGCAACTTGAGAGTGAAGTGTGCTAGATGGAGTTGCCTCGCATTAAGTGTGTGTGCGTTCAATAAAGGCATTGGATATAGCTTAATAATTTTCCCTATACCATACAGTGCGCGCCCAAAATGCCAATAAATGCTAATTGAACCGAATTTGATTTACGTGAATTTTTGGGCTGCTCGACACACTGCTTTATGAACAGTCGTTTAAATACCTAAATGTTACAGGTTTCGGTACTGAACCGTATACTTGTGAGCAGGGCTTTTTTGACACTATTTTAGACCCTTTCACTCTTGTAGTTTAAGATAAGTTTTACAATGTTAAAGTCAAAGTAATACTAACTAATTCTGTCCGAGTCCCGAAGCCTCATGACTGTGTGTCAGACAGTTTAAATAATTATCTAACATGGGGTATTATAAGTACTGTTTAAAGCGAAGCTAAGGCATGTACTAAATGCTATTTTTAAAATGTTTTTTTTAATTTGAAGCCTTTAATTTGTATAGGCCGATGCAGTGCTCTAGATAACATGCGTAAAGGCGTAAACACGAATTAAATTTCTTAAATAACGATTTAGATTTAAAATCTTTGTGTAAAGTTACGCATTGAAAAAATAAAACACGCATTCGAAATTTTCGAATGTACGTAAAACTTCCAGTGGCAAATTATATACGGTAAACATTTCATCCCGGTTCTGACTCGTCTAGGCGCTCAATTAAAACAACACCTTTAAAATCTTTAATCTTTAATCGTCACTCAAGCGTTTGCTGTGAGGAGCAGCCATACCTAAGAACCGTCGAAAGGCCAAACGGTCTCGATTCTGTTCTCCAAGTATTGCAGACGAGTCATTTCTGTTTATTGTACCTTTTTAATTACACTTATCGTAATTTTTATACACAAGTAATATACTGTATACCTATTCAATATGTCATTAAAATTAAATGTTCAATATAGTTTTTTATATGACTTTAACGGCGACCAAAAGGCCATTATGACATAAGCCGAAGTGTCAGTGACCGTTTTACATAAAAAATGAAAATGGCCGACCGAAGCGGTGTATCGAAGCGTGGAAGGCAAAAAAAGTCATTTCAGTGTCTAAAGTCCACGCTGCATGCATTCTTTCAATTAGATTCAAATACCCAAAGCATGGTTTCGTCAATAATTGATCAACTTATAAGCTCTTGCGTAAAATAATGACTGTGAATCTAAAGCACTCAAAAAGCATTCAGGCTCAGACCAGAAAAATTTGTCCGATTATTGGATAGCAAGAAACGGAGAAGGAAAGCCCGGCTTTTCCAAGACTATAAACCAAAATGTTGAATTGTTGATGTGTCAAAAACAATGAATAAAAAATTATTTGGTAATATATTGTTAAGAATTAATTTTATAAATGGGGGGTGAAATAAGAATTAATTTTTAAAATAGGGAGTAAAAAAGAATTTGACCAAACTTTTATCTGGAGCTCTGGGCCGATGGCTGGATCAGATCACTACTGGTTGATGCAGTGTTTGATGCTTTTTAAAAGAGACGCACTTTGTTTTTAAAGTTTGACCCAGATTAAGAGGATCTTACCTCTATAAAAAAGCTGATTTACTTTATTTCAATGGATCATTCCACTTTTAATACTTGCATATTATACTATTTACATTTGATAAATTATTGCATAGAGGTGATACTATTACACAGAACTAATTGAGATATATTAATTCAAGAATAGGTAACAGTATTGTTCATATAAACTGAGCCAATGAAGCCATCATATGTATTATAACAGGCTGCGACTTTTTTGTAAAGATTAAATTGAAGCTATTCCCCATAAGGGCCATGATTGAACTATGCACTATTAGTTAAAAGATTAATTGACACAAATATGTGTGTGGGTTCTATATATTTCTGAATCGGTGTAACATTATTCAAAATGATATCTTTATTTGTTCTAATCGGTCGGTTATTTTAGCATAAACGTTAATTTAATTCACGATTCAACTTAAACCTTTCAATCTTTGGAGAAATCATGTTAAACACACTCTTATCGATATTAACAACTTTGCATTTGTAAAACAATGTGTGTTCAATATAATTATGGATATCACACTTACAATAAGCTTAATAATTAATTTTGTTTCAAATACATTGGGCATTTCAGCGTGTGTGTTTTTAAATATTGCTTTGTAATAATTTGAAATAAATGAAGACTCTTAATAAAAGCTATAAATATTACCATATATTATAAAATATAGCAATATAACCGTTAAACCGTTTTTGTCTTCGGTGTCTATAAAAACTTAATGAGCGTGCTACCATTTTTTTCACGAATCAAGCTAGTGGGGTAAGTATGGTTTCATTTTTATTTCACGTGGAAATAGTAAAACACGATATGATTCTAGTCTGATTTCAAATAAATTAATCTCGGTAGGTATTAACACAAGGAAAACATAAAATTAATTTAGAAATTTAATATGGCTCGTATGAATATTCAGGAGCGCAACGGCGCAATTGGTAAGGGATCCGACCGCCTCGGATGAATGGTTTTATGAAAAATGTAGTACATAATCAAATGTATTTTTTCTCAAAACCATAAGTCATAATATATATACTTTATATAAGAGTATATAAGTTCGAAAAGCATTGTGTCTGAAAAGTGCGCAAAGTGCTAGAAATGTCTTAAACGTATGATATGAGTGAATAAAACGAGTCAATACGCTTGTATGTTTTATTATAAACTTTTATTTTTACGAAATTTCATTAAGATCTGGATGAAGGACCACGTGCTCATGATGGCAGGAATTGTGGCTGGCTTTGTGTTTGCAATTATTGGACTAGACATTGCAATCGATATAATGTACAGAAAGTAATATTTGGCATGTAAGAATGTACATGCCTCAGTATTGAACATGTCAGAATGCATATGTATATTTATAGCATATTTGATGTCAATATAAGGCTAAACAAAAGTTTCTAATTTGTTTGTAAACTTCACGACTTTATGTTATTGCATTGTGTTATATGTATTTAAAAACAAACATGTACTTAACAAATTTCATGAACGTATTGCTTTATAAAACGTGTTACAGTCGCCTTTTTAAAAAGTGAATCAGATTGAAAGTACAATGTCAATTATACGTTTGTTGTTGTTGTATGGTAGTTTTATATCCGCTTGATCATATCATATTCTAGTTTGCAATTTTAATTTCTGATATTTTATTTTGTAGAGTAAAAATGTTAATGCAAATTTTGATATAATTATCATACGTTCTTCTAATATATCAGTACGATTGAAATTGCTTCCATTAAATGGCGGAAAATGTTAATTTGGTCGATATTGAATAACTCAATGACCACAGCTCAGAAGGGCTTCATGCGATCTGGTCGATGCTAAATGTCCACAACATCACCAAGTTTAATGATATTTTTTAATTTTACATTCAGCGTCCAAAGATGTTAACGCCCATCCAGTGGTTTGTAACAGTCTATCCAGCATGAAACACCAAACATAAGTTGTTAATTTCATGCAAATCTCGAAAACAAGAAACAAAAAACCTTTGCTTTCGAAATCGCAATGACTGGTCAGAACGCATATTTTAATATGTTGTTTTTATTCAAATACGTATCCGATTATCAATACTGATTACCAAACCCGTTTAACACAACGCTGTATCAAATAGCTTTCGAGTTAATAACAAACTGACCGCGCTCAATGAAATCCCAAAATGATTGCAATCAAGTGGAAAGGAATATGTTGCATTTGTTTAATAATAACTCATGATTTTTTGTTTTTTTTGTTTTAAATATTCATTGTACTCGTATTATTATGCCTTGTTTTTGAGATTTGAACCATTGCGGTATAAAACTTGATATCGTTCAAACTTGTACTGCAAACATGACACGTCTTAATATTAAAGGGACGTATTCGCAGATTTTCGTTTTTCTGAAAAAAATGCCATGTATTAACATTACTAATACATCTTTTATGTTTATTATGTTTTGAATAGTCTTATTCACAGTTTTTTTGTTTTTCTGAAAAATTCCATTTAATATTATAACTGATAAATCTAGTATGTTTGGAATAGTCTTATTCACAGATTTTCGTTTTTTTTTCTAAAAATGCCATTTAATATTATTACATGATAAATCTATTATGTTTTGAATGGTCGTACATAATTACAATACCAAGAAAAGATTATTATAAAAGGGCTATGTTTGAAATTCACGTATTTTCAAAATTATCGAGGAAAAAAAGGTTTTAAATGCTTTATTATTTTACCGATTTCGAATAATTATCCATAAATTAACCAAGATTTTCAACAATTATCTAAGGCAGGGTTGTAATATCATTTAATGATGATTGTTAAACCATATAAGCGTGTTTGTTTGTTATCGTGATACAATAAAGAGCACACACCACCGAGACTGAAACAACGTACATGTATTTTCAACCCTCAAAATAATCATGTCAACCTCGGCTTTTGCCTCAGATTGACAATACGTTGTTTACATCATCCTCTATGGAATGAGGTATTTATATAATGTCCTATATTTTCGAAAGCTTTGGAAAGACAAATAAAAGTAAATAAGAAATGTTGTTTCAATGGGGATATCAATGGTATTATTTTGATAAGCTTGTATGCAAATGCTATTGTGCAAACGATTTAATGCATCACGAAGATACCAATTACACACTGCAACCAAATTCATATGTCGTTATTCGTTATTATTTTACTATTTCTGATACCCAAATATAATCACTTTATTCGGAAAAATAAGTTATGAGCATTTGAATAGAATGAAATGAAATTAATATTTAAAAACACATATTATTATGCGTATGTACACTATTGCATCAGTTTAACTATGTCACCCAGTCCTTAAATAACACATATACAATATTATATCAAATCAAGGTAAATCATTGAAAACAAAGAGCTTGCTATGAGAAAGTACTGGACCGCTACGATAATCATTTAATATGCAGCAAACAACAAACTAACGAAACTATAGAATAGAAAACTAATACCATATTATTCACATCAACTTTTAATGTCATCACGTTATATATTGTATAGAACGGTATTATAAAAATAGCATAACGTGCCCAATTTAAAATGTAAAAAAGACTATCAACATAAATCAATAAATCAGTCTGACATCGTGCAGGTAAACGTCTTATTTCCAGTACTACACTTAAATTTATTATGATAATTATGATGCGGAAGGTTTTCTACAAAACAACGAGTATTTCTGTAAATCATGTGATAAGGACACATAGCATCACATAGGGGAGGTACGAATTTCCTTGTGCAATGGTCCACTTATTTTCAGAGAAGTTTTGTGGGATAAACGACAAATATTTTAAAATTATGTGTTCAGTATGATAAAACAATATAGCAAAGACTGATACTAATATTAATGTACGTTCTATTGGGATGATATAAGATGTTATATTGATCATTCACAAAAGGTGTGCCGAAAGACTGTTTGGTATCTGTCACACGATCTAATTCACTGCGCCGTCGTTAATTTCAAATGACTTTATAAGCATGTCCAAATGCAATCTCCACGCAGAGTTGTCGTTCCTTGCTCTCACATACAACTCTGCGAAAGGCTCAGCACGCCATTTTGTCTATAAAATAGCTAAAACCGAACAAACGCATTCAATGTATATTTGATTGGATATTTAAGATCGCATGCATAAAATTAAGAAATATGACTTCTAAATGTACGATAAATCGTGCAAAAACTTGCGAGTTTTAATGCAACTCTTTGGAACTATTTTATTGCCCATTTACGCAGATGGAATCATTTCACGCACTTTACAAATGTCAACAATTGAACATAATGTTTATTGAGTGACGTAATGAATTTCTTCGACGTGTGTATGTATGTTGGTTTCTTAACATCAAGAAACCATATCAATATTATAATAATGAATTAAGACTGATATAAGATATCGTGGTATGAGAGGGTTTTCTTTAATGCAGTGAATGCAATGTAACCGTCGTGCAAGAGATTGTTTAGTATACTGTAACCTCAATGATGAACGCTTGATATGATCATGACATGAATGAGACGCTTTCATAACAATAGTCCGTTCTGAGCCCAACACAGAGGTGAATGTTATGTAACCGTCGTGCAAGAGATTGGTCGAAATCGCGGACGGGGATCGAACGCACCGTTTTAGCAGAAAGTCATTGTTTTTATTACATGTTCACATTCATAAATATGATAAATATGATTATTATATTTTGTTATCGGGTATGAAAAAAAGATACTTGCAAAGGTAATCTCATTTTGCGTATTTTTCAAAGTAAACAGAACGTATAAAAGAATTTAATACATAGACTTAATTAAATTGAATGATGCAGTCGCAATGCGGTTAAGGTATGTTATAAATGGGTAACAATTGGTCCTGCCGAAAGTGCGAGAATAATGACTCATTTCTAATCATAGACGTGTAATAACATATTTGTTCAATTATTTTACTCCCTGCTGCTCCAAAAACTGTCAGCTTAAACTATCATTGATTGATGTCCTTGTGCATGCTACCTAGTGGAAATAGTATGCAATATACAATATAATTAATATCAAATTATAGAGTATCATTAAATGATGGATTTATAGACCAGATTTAAGAATAAGAAATTTACAAATCATTAGACTATGGAATTTACTTAACATTTTTTGCGAGATGCATGCCTTAACAATGGTATGGAATAGCGTCGTATTTTATTAACAACTACCTTGGGAAGGAAAACATCCGTAAAGAGATAAGGGAGGGTATCAGTTGAACACTTATAAAGCTATAAATCCAGTCGCACCACACATTATTCACAATTTACATCGCGTTCGAACAAAACTATTTAATCTTCTGTGTAAATGTAAAGAGAAAGTTTTTGGGCTACATTTGTTTTTCAAAACGGACTGTAAAGTAATCTTTTATATCATCACTATACTAATCACAAAGCTCAAATTTATCAGTCAGCTAGCTGTTCTTATGGATGCAAAACTCGTAATTTTTAGGGATTTCTTTTCATATATTTAGGTTGGTTTTCGGTGTGTCTGTTAATACCTTAATTGATGGATTTTCACTACCTAACAGTAGAGCTCCATAATTACAGCAAAAATATAATTTAAAATAATAACAATAATATAAAGATACCAGCGGGGCTCAAACCACTCAAATCAATACAAATCTCAGTCAAGTCACTCTCACTTTTTGATGCGAAAAGTCACTTCATACACAATTTAAGTTATTGACGTGTTGAAACTAAATATAACGAACACACGAGACTTATTCACAATTATGTATTCGTTTCGTAACGCTTCATCAGGTAATCAATTTTGAACAACGATAATTAAATAACGATTTTATATAGTGATATTTTATTTTTTTACTATGCGACAAATAGTTGTTAATGAAAATATTTATGATCTCTTGAACGATTTCCATAACAATTAACAAAAAAAGATTCACACTCAATCTCAATTATGTACTAATTTCCTCAAAAACGAATGAAGATTTCAACTTATATTGGTTTTAAAGCGAGATAAATTGCCTGGCGAAATGCCAATCACTATTTGTGTCTGTGGTTCAATACTATCTTCGTGGGATAAATTCGTCGATTTCGAAATAAATCAGGGTAAACTCGCTTATTTATTTTCCTTAGTCTACCTTTGAGTGTCCACTTAAAATAAACAGGTATACCTATTTGATATCTACCGTTAAATGAGTTTTGCAAGATTTACACGATGCTGTAAAAGAACTAATTTATCTTCCGTATTAAGATAACGTTTAAATTTGGAAACTATTCAAAATCATGTGTCGTATGCTTATCGAGCATGTATCTTAATGAAGACCCCTTACATCAAATATTTAACATCAATTTTTAAAAAATATATAAATTCGATGCAGAAATGATTCTTCTTTGTCTCGATCGCCGCTAATCTTAGAGTTTTGTAGGCGAGGATAAAGCTGGTGGTATCCTGTAAAACCTCTACTAAGTCATACAGCTTCTCCTGCAGGCTCACAGATTCGGGCCATACATTTTCCATCAGTGTTTGTTGGTTAATGCATTACTGTTCTTTGTGCCAAGCCACTATGGAGACGGCACTTGTAAGCATCTCTTGCGCATGTGTTGGTTTAGCATATTGTGCTCTAATGCTCGTAGATTGTAAGGTGAGAACCAGTTCTGGTCTGGACTTGTGGCGGTTGCTGCCATGTCAGTTAAGTTTACAACAGCCACTTGAAGATGGTGTCTATTTCGTGTAGACTGACTCTGTTTTCTTTGTCGTCTTAAACATTCATTTTAATCAAAATCTTATAAATATTGCAGATTTGTATATATGCACTTAGGTATTGGTATCAATTTAAAAGAAGCAATTCAGTAGATGTACACGCTTATAATAAATTCTGTAGTACCATGTTTATAGCCTCCCCCCCATATTATTACTCTTACATGTGTTAACTTTTTTTATTTGTATTATGAATTCAAACATAAATTACAGCAACAGCATTCGACGAAATATTCAATGTACAGTTTTGGCAAATGAACACTTTCTGTGGATTTTTATTCATGTCAGGTTCTGCGACAATACGAGTAAACAAGGCGGTATCGGCGTAGTGCTTAGAATAATTATAAAGTCATGAACTTTATTAAAGTAAACGGCATTTAATTATTATCCTAGATCCTATCTATATGTAGGTATAATATTGGGACCATATAATGAACGCATGACACTTGTTCAACCAGAATAAAACATATAAATTCATGAAATACACGATATTAATATTTTATATATAATTGATTATTATCTACGTTCGTTTATATTGCCATGCTATAAACAAACAGCTGAGGAATGTTTTGTTGAGGTCATAATCTTGTTTATAATAAGAATTAAATACTGCTCCAGCATCTGGAGTTTCACTTCTTTATATTGGTGCAAAGATAATTATAAACCTGCGTGTACAAAACCCACATATATTTCCTAACCATTGTTTGCAAACGTAAATGATGTTACGTTAGACACATGTTAACTGGATTTCAATATTTTTTTCAGTTTTAATTATAACCCCACCAATGCCTATAATTTACTGTTCCAAGGCGATTGCACCAACAACAATTATTTTACTATTTTGTGTATACATGTCTATATTCTCATGTATAAGTCAAGCGTACGGGTTTCAATAATTTCTCTCCTGAATCTTCAATTCCACTTTTCCTACTGCTGTAAAATATAATTAGTATTACACATTATTCGTTGTTCTGAAGACAGTCAATGGTTAAAATGAAGAAGATTAAGCGTTTAAATAAGTAATAAACAAATGCATGTATAGCATAACAGTCATTAAGTAATCAACAATGTGTATGCATGAACTCGATTTATCATTTATTTTTATTTTACGATACGAGATGTATCATGAACCAAATATCCGGCGACTATAAGAAAATGAAACAATAGAAAATGTTTAAAGTAAAATAGATCAAGCTTGTCAAATACGAATATGTGTTACTGTGGTTACGTGGCCGTAAATAAAAATAACGTTTATTTCACTCAAGACATTTGTGTTATATTGTGAGACATATGATAATCTTTTAGACACGATTTGTATGAAATACACAATACACAACAATCTACATGCCGTATTACTGATAGAAAAATTCATTTTAGCATTATAAGTTATGAATGTTTACTGTCAAATTAAGTTGTAAAATAAGGTATGTTGTTTGTAATATGCATGGAGCAAGAATTGTAAACGTTAATTGCAATTTATATAATCAAACACTTTAATGTTCGGTTTGCTTTATCATTTAAATCAAACAATATGCTTTGATCTGTAAATCTGTAAATATGTATAGACTCGATTAAAACAAAATCAATACAGTTGATATAAAACGAACGCTTCAACATTTCTCCACTATCTTAAAACAATATCAAGTCCGTCTAGTTGACGCTCTTTGTGAACAAACTTGAAAATGTAGTTTGCCGGATTTATTGAAAATAAAAAAATCTTTCCACCAACTGGGAATATTGTGTGACGTTTTTTTTCTTAAAGTCGTTTCAAAAAATATATACTTCGTTAAATGCATAAATATTTTGACACATGTTACAACGAATGTTTCCATCATTGGATGTTTATATTTTGTGATGAAAACATTTTGATTACACGTACTTGATAAATGCGAATATAATAGCCCTATAAGAACTGAAGCTAGAAATATAAAAATCAAGGAAACCGCCGCCGCCACCTTGCAACTTGAAACAGATTGAAGACTCTATCAAGCAACAGGAACAGGAAAGTACTCGATTAACATTATACTTTCTATATTTTAAACGCATTATGATATAATTAAACGGGAGTTTGTATTGCGTATTCAGTATAGTTTTGGAATTCCATTTAGGGTAGTAAGTCCATGAACAATCGCAAATGCTTGAATAATATCGGTTAAATTCGGCAATTAAATATCGTGAATATATATCAATGTCTTTGTCACTAAGCACATAATTAAAAAAAAAATATGGATTATCAAAAAACTTTATTTAGTGCATAGGAACACAATAACTTATATTTTAAAATATTGATAAATATTTAATATGTGTTTTGCATATAAATATATAAGATTATCAATATGATTTATTTCTAAACCGATGAAACTAAAATTGCAAAATTAATCTATTTTGTTTGAGTTGAAATTTTAAATAGATCGTTCTAACAGGTATTTCATTTGTATTGTCTTAAAGTATAAACAATTATCTCTATAAGTGTTTTAGGATAACCACTCATTGATACTATGCGTATTTGGACTTTCGAATGAAACATCAAAAATGAATAAACGTAATATGTTTAGTATCCCGTTTTCTCCTTTCTCCTCCTAAGGCCTTCCACCATCTTAATACAGTTAAGACTTTTCTTAATGTGTTCAGTAACCCAATTGAAAACAAGTACTGGCTCAACTACAAACATATATTTCTTTATTGTCCTATTTTAAGGTGCTCACCTGAGATCCAAAGGAACAAAACTATTCTGATAAGTTAAGAATATTAAATTGGTCGCAATATAGCCAAAAAGGGAAAGCTTCACCGCCCTTGGCGGCCATAATTTTAACGAACCAGTAGCATTTTTGAATTCGGTCTAAAATTCATTAGAATACATATTCGACCAAGTTTCATAAAAAGTGGAAATAAATGTGTCTTTAAGCGTGTAATAAAGATTTTACCATAGTCATGTAAGGAAAACTGTTCCGCTTCCCTGTCGGCCATGTTTTTCAACGGACCGGCACAATTTTCTGACACAGATAACTTTTTAAGAAATGGTCTGACACAATTGCATGAAGATTATACTATAAATATGACTTCTAGAGTGTTAACAATCGTTTTCCATACATATTCTGGACGCCTGCTTGAAGATAATTTAATAAGACGAAACAGGCATTTCAAAATTTCTAACTGAATTGGATTACAGTAATTTAAATGTTATTATATTGAAATATCGGGTCTCTTTTGCAGGAATGTTGTTATTGATAAGCATGTAATATAAGGAATTCAACAGGTTTTCACAAAGGGTAATGCTGCTTAGAAAAATATGTTATGTTGATCATTTCTTTAAAATGATCTACTAGTACTCATATAAATATCTTCACAGTAAGAATAAGTTTACAGTTATCCAAACCATTCTGAAATACCCTATTGATGTTTCGTAGATTATAAACATTTTTATTTGAATACCAAAGCATCAGGTTATTTTATTGGAACAATTAGATATTTATTGATTCACAGAGGATGTGGTTTTTGTTTTTGACTTGTACAGAGATTTCAAGTATTATTATCAGGCCAATGAATAATGTGAGGTTTGTTATTTCCACTAGAACTGGGCGAGAAAATTTTCAACTCAAATGATCAAAGCAGCTTAAGTAGCCAGGAAAACTATTTAAAGCAATGTTTCAATGATTGTCATCGGTCAATTCAAATGTGTAAGGTTTTTTTCATACACAATAACCGCTTGAATGACCATTTCATATATATTTGATCTTTATTTGATTTTTTTCGACGAATTGTAACCTTTAAGTCAATTTTATCTTGATTTCTCTAAGCTTGTATAATATTTGGCATTACATTTACCTTGTGATAAACTTTGCAAAAAATGAAAGCGTGATGATCTAATGTCATAATTTTTAGATAAGCGCGTTATCATGTGCGGTGTTTTTTATTCTGTTTAATTAACATAGTTTTATGTTCTTTTAGCTCTTGTATGAGTGAATGAGATTTTATTGCAGATTAACTTGATCCTTGGAGTAACAGAGTACCACTTTAACAACTCGGCCATCCGTGCTCTTTCAGTGAGTGTTGCCTTTTTTATTTTATAAAAAGCAATCATTTTGCGCTTAGTAACGCTTTATAATTTTCAGGTTTTTAAATTTTCACAAGATGTATATAATTTTAGAGCATGGTATATGTTCATAATTACTATTACATCGAAAACAACATAACTAAAACGACGATTTGCAAATTTGAAACATTTTATTATTAATTTTATTAATTTATCAAAACGTGACAAGGTCCATTTAAATGTGCCTAATTTATACATTGGCATAAACGATAAATTTGAGAAGCATGTGTTATTGATAACATTAAAAACGGAAAATACAATTGAATAGAGTTGGGTTTTGCGTTTAAACAACCACTGCATAAAGGCAAAGCAAGAACAAAAATACTAAACCAGAATGGTGAGCGCTCGAATCGCTCAGTATTGATTGTTTGCACGTCTATGTCTCCTATAAGTTAAAGTGATTACAATGGGTATTTAAAACAGCAGACATCAACATCACACTACGGTATCTTTAATGTAAGTTTTACCTTGTGATATTATATTTAATTAGCGACCAATAACTTACAAAAGATATTGCAAAATCGTAGATAAACAAGTAATTTACACAGAGTATGCTAGGGAAAAAAATGCAACAATCATACAAGACACTAAACAACAGCAGAACTTGCTTAACTAAATCGGCTGAAATAACTATCAAAATCTTCATTTTCGTTCAATGGCACGGTACTTTAAATAAAATTAAATCAATCATAAGAAGGCCAAACCGGCTACCAAATAAGTATATATTAAACGTATAATAGTTTTTTTCCTTATTTGCACCAATCTCTATCGTTTCACGCAACATCAACAATTTACACGGAGCTGAAAACATTATTTTCTTTCGTTTCTATGAAAAGTTTACCGTTAAGAAATTTGGAAACAAACAAAAAAAATGTGTGCCGACAAAATCATTGATTATTTGTCTTAATCAAGTTATTTGTTTAAATAAATCATTTTCGCAAGCTTTTCTTAGTCAATTGAATGTTTACATAAACGATAATAAATGTTCACAAGAAAAATTAATATGGCACACACATGTAAATAGGTCGATTTTCTCTTCGGTTACGGTTTCTAGATTTTAATTATTTCGTACCGAGGCTAAATAACATAATATTTTCTTACTCTTATGTTCGGTGGCATTTAGGAGCCATAGTACGTAAATGCTATCACCTGCGCATCCTTTTGCTATATCGTGCGAACTTGTTATCTTTTATGTGCTCACGCGATAGCTATTAAATAGCAATAGTTATAAATTCAGCCAGTATGGAAAATACTGAACCATTGTTCTCAGTGCAGTAATAAAACAATGTTTTACATTTCGGTACATTTTATTTGTCCTATAATTGCGCGAAGACGTCACGCTTTATTTTTATTTCGATTTCTAACGATATAACTCGTCAATTAAAATGTATTTTCAGTATCAGTGTACGTCTTAAGTGTTTTGTGCCGCCTAATGAACAGTGATTTTTTTTTTAATGTGTGGCAAACAGGTTCGACAATTTTATTTTTGACACTTTCTAAACACGTACCTTTAAAGAAAGGGTGTAGCCAAAGAAAAATACAGAACTGCCCTTTTGGACAATTTAGAGATGTTTGCTGCGCGATTAAGCATGTAATTCTGAAAAATTGTACTTATATGAGTTACTTCTAAAATCGATGTATAAATGGTTTTTACATGCAATTGTTTTCTTTTACATTTAGCGATTGCTTTTTAACACCAATCATCCTTAAACGATTATTTTTTCAAAATGTTAAAGATAGTTGAAAACAATATTTAAAAAATAATAAGACTATGATACACCTTATTACAAATTTAAACATTTGCATCGTAAAATAGTTGAAAGAAAAGGTTTATCTACAACTCTTTCTAAATGATCACATACGAAGATAACCAAATCAATCAATCCTGTACCGCAGATATGAATAACTACTATGTTTTACTGCCATATCTTTATAGACTGTCAATATTTGTATTTGACACGCTTTGAATATCACATTGAGATTTAAATCGCTGCTTTGGTTTGAAACCAGATTATTCATTGTGTGTTTGTTTGTTTCCAATCTTCTTATATTAAGTTGCAGTTTTGCCTCTGAAAGTAAGAGTTCTTTTTAAATAGTTATGATGTTTATTAATGAAAAAGGCTACTGCAAACCGTAACGAGAACGCTTGCATAGGGCTCAACATTAACCTCAAAACCAACTTGCCCTGCCGGGCAAGTACTTAGAAAATCTACTTGCCCTGAACATAAAGACACTTGCCCAAAAATGAAATATCACATTAACTGTAAACCTCATATGTTTTGATAAAGATCAAAATGATACACCGAAAAACCTTTTTTATTTTTGCACATTTAACAAAATGATTACAGCAATTTGAGTATAATTAAAGTCTAAATTGAATGCTCTTCGTTCTTTTTTGCACGTGCCTGGGCGGACAACTAGATTATAAAATAACTTGCCCGGACCCAACTTTTACTTGCCAGGCGCAATAGGACAACTGTTAATGTTGAGCCCTGTAAATGCATTTATCATATAACTGGCTCGCATTTATTATATAACACACTCGTGAACATTTTGTTTTCTCTCCGACCACTCGTGTATTAAAATCGATGATCTACCGAAACCGACACCTCGGATATGATAGGGCACTAATATGTGCATTACACATTGTGTCGCCACCCTGTAACGGTTATTAAAAGAAGTTTATTTCATGGGCACCTAAGCTCTCATTTAGCCATGAATACTTGCAAGAATTACGTCTGTAATTAACAACAATTATAAAAGAAAACAACATAAATATATCGAAACAAATTACATCATCGGTCGGCGCTTGAAACGGCCTCAGTAAAAACTTTCCTTAGAACTAAACATATTTCGCACGACTACTTCTTCTTAGTTTGAGTGTTTATTGAAGTGTATTCATTCAAATAAACGAAAACCCAGATCTTTCACGGCATGTTTTATGTTTATGTTGTTTTTAATAGAAATAAATTAAGTAGAGCACACAACATATATTTAGCAATTTGTATACAATCGATTTAAAACAACAACAATCGCTAGCAGGATACATAGATTACGCCGCAATAGCGGATTAATAATCATTTTACATTTCGAATGAAATGCCTAAATTTGGACAAGAATATATTTCCGGAATTATCAACCAAACTTTCATATAATGATACTGAATGGAAACGTTGTGTTGAATTACTAGCTCAATAATTATCACCTATGTACCCTTGTTTAACTGTTTAACTTGCCATGTTTGACGATAAGGCTCAGGATTACGAAAATGTGAAACCAACCCTTTCATAAAATAACACTTTACTTGAGAAGAAAGTCCTCCACAGAGACGCGAAGAAGCTTAATCTCGATACGATATCTGTCTTCGTCTAACTGCTAGATAATCACGTTATGTACACTCATATATTTTATATAATGCAATTTCTAAAGATCCCAAGGAATGGCAATGTCAATTTGACACACGCGAGTGCAATATATGGTACATGGCATAATAGATGCATACATGAAAGAAATGTTTTTACAAACACTGCATAATTTGAAGAATTAATAAGCTTACTAATAAACCATACTTGCTTGGACGAAACTATATTTTTACTGCCACCAATATATATATATATATATATGAATCGCGCCATGAGAAAACCAGCACAAATGACATCGACGACGTCATGGCAAATCGTCATTTTCCTTACGTCATAATTTTCTGCGAAAAATTGATTTGCATTTGTGCGTGAGATATTTGTGTACACGTGTGTTTGATTTCGTTTGAAAGTTAAAAACTTATGGAATGGATGCCGAACTTGAGGTAAGAGCCTTAACACTATATAGATTATTTATATTATGTTTTTCGCACAATCGTCCACTGACTATGTCTATACTTGTTTTAACATTGTTTATTTAAACCTGATTTAAAAACACGTCACGCAGGCCTAGTGTTTTGCACTGGATCAGTGAATGAAAGAAACTTTGGTTGGTCGTAGAATAATGTCAGATAATAACAAGACTATTACGATATTTTGAAAACATTATTTATTGGGTAAATATGTGTTGTTGTTTGAAAATTGTAAGTTTATCGCATATTAATATCATGTTAAATGTGTGTTTACAATAATATTAAAAAAGCATATGACTACTACTAGCCATAATAAGTAAAATCTAAAGTTTAAGTAGCATAAATGGACAGATTTATAAGATGTTAGTTAAGATTAATAAGCTGTTAGTTAATGATGTTTTATTTTCATGTGGATAGCCTATTCAAAATATTTTTTTGCAACATACCGTATGGATATATTTAGATACAATATATAACAATACGTCATCACTCTACTGAGAGTAAATAGCGCAGTCGGTTAGGCAGTACGCTCAATGCTGTTTTGATTGATCTAAGCATTGGTTCGAATCGTAGAAGTTCCTACATTTTGTGTTAGTATGTACATGTTATAGAATACAACTATTATTAAATTGCCACTTAATTGTTGCTAAAAATATACTGATATACATAAATTAGCAATTGATTAAAGCGTATTTTAATATTTCAGGATTTGGAAAGTATCATCTCAGACCACTTTGGTCGTACCCCGGCGAGTACACCCGTTTGTTCCCAGACATTTGAGGCGAGTGACGAGAGCGACGTGGATATTACCAGCTACGCCTACATTTGTCAGGGTCGTGTGAGGTCTATGGTGAGTGAAAATATTGATGCGAGTGATGACAACGATAACGACAACGAAGCCGATCAAATCCATGGTCGATCACTGTCAGAAGATGAAAACCATGCTCACAACGTAACAAGCGCTGGCGTACATGAACAAGGAGAGTGTGACCCTGAAAGGTTAGCTGTAGAGCATTTCATGAAGGGATGTGGATGTGGCAGGCATTGTCAAAAGAACTTCACGCCATCTTCGGTGTATCAGTCTATTTAAGACATGCGTGAGAAGAGTAAAGATGAAAAAGAAATGTTCCTTATGGGAATTTTAAGTAATTGTTCGGATACCATCTTATAGCACACTTTGCAATTAATGGTGCTTCACTGTGTAGGGAAACTTGTCAGCTGTTTTTGACGTAAAACGTGCTGTTCTATATGCACTGATACAGACAATTAATCAGGGTGATTGTACACCGAGAACGCATCGGGAACAGAGGGCGAAAACCTAAACACGCACTAATGTTTGATGATGTAAATCGGGTTGTGTCAGTTCATCATGAACACATCCGAAGAAATCGGACTGCCATACCCAGCAGCCCCAAGGGGAAAAGACAATATTCCAATCGTCTTCCTTCCATCAAGCACAACAAAGTTGCATTTACATGCGCAATATAGCGCTGCTTGTGTAGAGCGAAATGTGCAGTGCGTGAAAATTCCAGGCATTCAAAAGCATCTGGTTGCACTGCGTTCCGCACATTAAAATTGCAAAACCAAGAGAGGACGTTTGCGGCACGTGCGAGCGACTTCGAAGTGACATCGTGGGCGCTGTGACAGAAGACGAGAAGCTACATTCACTGACAGCAATGGAGACGCACATCACTGACGCTCGCAAGGTTGTTATTTGTAATACAACTTAATTAATTAGTAAGCCTACACATATAAGTAATAATTTCATGTTTTATTTTCATCTTTTGCTGGTGTAATTAAAAATTTCTTCAGTGATAACACGAATACCAATACGAACATAGGTGTTGATAATAATGCATGCTCATATTTTACAGGAAAGAAAAGTGTACTTAAACTGTGTCCAGGATGGCCGTTTCTGACCCCGTGCGATATTGCCATTACACCTTTGACTTAAGTCAGAGTGTAAGTTTACCAAACTACGTCAGACAGATGCGCCAAATATATATTTCATGACACTCAGAAAATTGCAGATCTTTGGTTGCGATAAACAACTGAACTTTCTAATCGACAAGAACAAAACCCCTGGGAAAGATGGCAAGATGACGCACGGCCCAAACGCAGTGCTTTCCATGATAGATTGGGCACTGGAAACGAACGTCAAATACATCTAGGTCGTTCACTATTCACGCCGATAACTGTCCAGGTAATTAACAACATGGGCGTATTTAATGTGTATAACAGTTTAAGTACTATACATGTGTATTGTTTTGTATGGTACTAAGCTACGAATAGCTATTGTAAGCTGCGAAGCGCTACTATGTCAACTATGCTTTATATAATGAATATGCTTTTTTGAACGAAAATACCACACGGGTGATCCGAATTACGGCCTAAACAATAAAAAAGTGATATTATTTGTACATTCGATTTCTTTACAAAACAACACAATGCTTGGAGAATTTATAAGTGTCTTTTCATAACTGAATACAATATGCGCCATATTCTTTTTCAGGACAGAGTAAAAACAGGTACGTCATTGGATATTTTCTGTGGCGTGTCATGAAAGGTCAGCAGGACACCATCGAGTTCTTGATGCAGATTCCCGGTAAAGAAAATATTTTTGTGTTTACTTATCCATAGAAAACAATCATACCATTAGTCATAACACTTATTTTACTAAAAAAAAATTAAGACTTATTATTATATTTAGGCCACGCGCGTTGTCACGTAGACAGCGGGTTTGCCTGTGTTAAAAAGACTTACAGACGAAGCGACGTAGAGACAATGGACGAGTTGGCAGCCGTTGTGGACGGATCGAGCAGCACCAACGCTGCAGTTCGTTACCCAGCGTGGTGCTGGCGTAACTGGAAGTCGTTTCTAGGCGAACACATCAATGCGCTACCTGGCATACGGTATGTAGCAGTTATTACATTACATAAAATTTACTGGTATATTAAACGCAAATAGTTAAATAACAGTCCTACTGATTTGGACAAAATACAAATAATAGAATGTGTCCTTCCACTGCAGGAAATATCAGTACTTCCGAATGTCGTCTGCTGACCCCGGCGTTGTCATGGCGAAGACATGCAGCGACGGTGAAGATACCTCTTTGTGTTTATTGAAGAACCCAGGTTTCCTTTTCACGAACACCGACCGTCCAGTTCAGCTGCTCGCTCTTGGATAATCTGCAGCACGTCGCGACTACTTGCGTGATAATGTGCGACCTCTGTAGTCAGCTCGGGGTCAGGAAGGCTTCGCGTGTTAGACAGAGTGTGACATGTTTACTGCTCGAACTGTGCTAAGGGTTGATTAAACCAGTTATTGTTAATGTATTATGGATTCTGTACGTTTGTTTGTTTAACAAAAATATATCAACATTCCAATTTCATTTAAATTATCCAACAAACTGAGTTATTTATTTTCTTGAAGAAAAATCATAAATTAATATTAACACATTATATGAAATATCCAAACAGTAACACATTTACGTCATCGGTATCAAACACAACATGATTAAAATTTTAAATAATGATCACGGACATTTCCAAATAAAATATGAACGAAGTGAGTTCGAGATGAAAATGAAATACGACGCTCACTTTAGACTCACACGGGTTAACGTAAATGTAAATTAGTTTAGGTTATATTTGGAAAAGTATGACATGTTATACATATATGGAACCGGGAAAGAACGTAGATAACGAAAATGAAAAAAAGTAAAAATGGAAAATTTTGTCATTTGTGCTGGTTTTCTCATGGCGCGATTGATATATACGCAAACGCATAAAGATCTTCAAATGGTTAAACGAAAAAAAAGAGTATATGCCTATACAAGAAATTCACTTGACACATACTTTAGCGCAAACCTTAAAAGATGAATGGGACGAAGACATCTTTCTCAGTGGACAACATACTAATTAATAAGGCATTGCCTTTCTGATAAAAAATAATATAGGGATCACAGTCGATAACTTTAACGAAATAATAATTGGCAGTTAAGCAAGTATAGATATCAAAATACACGAAACACAATAAACATTAATCAACATTTACGGCCCTAACATAGATGATTCCACATTTTACAAAACATTGCAATCCTTTATAATAATTACCAAGATAAAAACATAATAGTCGGTGGTGATTTCAATACTGTTCCTAACCCATTATTAGATAAAAAGAACACACAACCAACAATCTTTTGTAGATTAGACTATTTTTTAATATCTGAGTCAGTTTGCAACATTATTGACACATGTAGCATACAACCAGGATTCATGACTGACCACTCTCTAGTCAAGCTTAAACTACACAAAAAACAACCTGAAAGAGGCCCAGGATACTTAAAAATTAATAACAGCAAGAAATACTCAATACAGTTTAAAATAATAAAGATGCGAACCCAAACACCTTATGGGAAATAATAAAAGGGAATATACGTAACACAACGATTAGATACACATCATATAAACAAAAAGAAACACGCAAACGTGAAAGTGAAACCATCATAATCATTGAAACACTTGAAAAACAATTTCATGAAACAAACACAAACGAGTCCAAAGACATTGAAAATGAAATAACATCTAAAAAACAAATATTAGAAAGAATTAATCATACACATCTCAATGGAATTATACTACGAGCTCGTGCACAGCATGTTGAACACAATGGGGAAAAAATACTTCGTAAACATCGAAAAACGTAGAATTGAACAAAAAACTGTACACAAATTAGTAGTAAATGGCGAAAATATAACAGAACTCAAATACTAGAAGAACAACGTTTATTTTTCAAAACCCTCTATACACGAAAACATGTTGAAAATAACACCTTTTTTGAAAATACACATCATGCTTTAAATCAAGAGGATAAACAACTGTTCGACAGATTACTTAATGAATATGAATATGGATTAGCAAAACAACAAAAGTCCAGGATCTGATGGCATCACAATCGAATATAATAAAATATTCTGGAATGATATTAAAACACATTTAATTAATTCACTTAACTATTCATTAAACAACAAACACTTAACTACGCTACAAAAACAAGGTATAATATCACTAATTCCAACACCTGGAAAAAAACTTAGAATCCTTATCAAACTGGCGCCCGATCAGTTTACTGAACAATGATTATAAAATTGCAACAAAAAGTATATCAAACAGAATTTAAAAAATATTACCATCAGTCATTTCAAGATCTCAATCTGGTTTCATTAAAGGACATTACATTGGTGAAAACGTACGTCTGATACAAAATGCATACATTATTTCAACAAACCGAACAATTCTGGCCTCATTTTCTTTGCAGTCGTCGAAAAGGCTTTCGATTCACTAGACCATTCGTTTATGTTCTCTTGATTAAATATGAATTTCGGTGAAGTCTTATTAATTGGGTTAAACTATTTTATACCGATATTAACAGTATAATAATTAACAATGGCTTTTTCTCAAACAGTTTTAACATGGAACGAAGGGTAAGACAAGGATGTCCACTTTCATCCTCACTATTTATTATATGCATCGAGTATCTATCACACTATATCCAATCAAATAGACATATAAAGGAATATCGCTAGAACCTGACGAAGAAATTAAGCAGTTCCTATTTGCTGACGATGCAACTTATTTTTTAAATGACAGTAGTTTTAGAATCTTATAGAATCGCTAACCCTTTTTGGAATGGCATCGGGTCTAAAACTAACCAAAAGTAAATGCGCTGTGCTACGAGAAGGTAAATTTAAACTAAGCAATATTCATCTTAAAAAAGAAATGAAATTCAACTGGACATCTGATGAAGCAACAACGTCAGGAATAACCTTTACAAACAATGAAAATGCAACAATTCTAAAAAACATATTAACAGAATTACAAAAATTTAAAAATTGTTTAAAATCATGGCAGCATCGTAAACTTACATTAATCGGAAACAACACCGTGTTGAAAACGTTTGCACTCCCTAAATTAATGTATGCACTAACAGTTCTCCCAAACCCACCAAATGATATTATTGAAGATATAAAATCAGAAATATTTAATTTCATATGGGACGGTAAACCTGATACAATAAGCGAACTCAATTAATTCAATCAGTAGAAAATGGAGGTATTAGAATAACAGACATAGAATAATTCCTGAATGCAATCAAATGCAGTTGGGTTAAATATATTTAGATAATACCAATACAAGTAAATAGAAATTATTCTACCAGAAAATTCTTAAAACATATGGTGACTCCTTACTCTTTGAATGTAATATCAACAATAATATCTTAGATTAAATTTCAACCAAAAACATATTTCTATCGAATGTTCTATCGGCATGGTGTAAAGTTACTCAAAATTTAGAAACCAAAATAAACAGTAAAATCATTTTATGAAACAATAAAGACATAACAACTAACAATAAAACATTTTTCTTTAAACATTGGTTTGAACGAAACATAAAATATGTAGATCAATTGTACGACTACAGAATAAACGACTTCTATTATTTTGATAACTTATGCTACATATTCGTAATACCTACAAGTAATTTCCTGATGTTCTACACATTGATCAAAAGTATACCCATACATATTAAAGCTGTTACCAATACAATAACACACCCTGTACTCAAAAAACTTTCGTAGAAAACATAATTGCAATACAAAACGAAACGAACAAAATATTGTACACACTTCAAATTAAAAACTCTACCAAAATCTCTAAAGCTAAAACTAAATGGCAAAACCTTCTTGAAGAAGAAGAATTAAATTGGAAACAAATATTTATCATGCCATATAAATCAACTACTGATAGCCCACTAAGAAATGTTCAATATAAATACATCCAGAGAATCATAGCTACAAATAAATATCTTTTTAAGTGCAACCTATCCAATACAAATCTATGTGATATATGTAGTGAACATATTGAAACAATAGAACACCTTTTCTGGAAGTGTAAACATATTCAATCTCCATGGAAGTCAATTGACAATCTTTCTAGAAAAACAACAATTAAATGATAAACTATCTCTCTAAGACATCAGTTTAGGTATAAATATCTTCAAAATACAAGAGGTTAATAAGGCTGCGTATTACATAATTATATTAATGAAATATTTCATATTCAGTATGAAATACAGAAAAATAACACCTGCAATGAACTATTTTATCAATTACTTAAAACTGAAAATACAAATTGAAAAAGAAATAGCCCTAAACAATGATACACTTCATATATTTGAACAAAAATGGCATTAAATTATCATAACAAGTCCAGTATGCTTTCTACCCACTTCATACAACTCATCCTTATCCATAATTATTCTGTTGTTTTTCTTTTTCTTTTCTCTTCTGTGTTTTTTCCTTTCTTTCTTTTTCTTTTTCTTAAAGAATATATTAGCATATCTTGTATAAAATGCTTGAACATTATTATTGCTACATGGTATCAATTTGTTTTATGATCACATACATGTATACATTGTATGTTTTTATATTGAATTAAAAAAGTTTATATACATGTATTTACACATATTAATACTGTTATATTTACATGTTGATCTAAATTAATTGTGGAACTTAACAACGGATCACTTCATGTAATAAAAGCATTTAAGTTTTTTGTCGCATTGTACGGTAACATGAAGCACATACAAATGAAATTGAATTTATCTTATTAAACCCGTCGATAACAACAAAGGCATAAACGTTCTTCACAAGCGATTGCGTTGCGTAAGTATCTTCCGGTATGAATGCTCAAGGGGTGTTCAGAAACCCTTAAGTTGACTTAGAACAAACAAAGACTATTGGGCAATACATCTTGTTAAATACGTCTAGACCTGTATTTGCAAAACAAGCAAACACAAAAACACTGTAAGACTAGTGTGTTATTTTCTCTCTCAAAATTAATGAAACACAACCAGTTCTTACACTTGGATAAATCTATTAAAAGTACAACATTAAGACACTGGACTATATAAGCCGAAAGCATGTGTCTGAGTCAAGAGTGTTATTTTGCTTATAAATCATTCTACATTTTTGAATCTATATATTTAACTTTAATGACCATGTTTATATTGCCAAACTGTGAACACTTTTAATGTTGACAATAAGTCTATATGAGGACAGGTCCCATAAAATGTTCACTATAATTAATACATAATGTACCAACGAGTAAACCATTGAGAGGTGAATTTGATCTCTACAACTCATCATCGTTTGTGCTGTATGTAAAACTGCCGTACAAAAGGACTGCGCTCTAATTCAGGGCAATCCATAATCGCTAGGATTTTTCCTTTTGCGTGCAGGATAATTTTCGTTAAAAGGGCTTGTTGAACGTTTGGTAAACTGACAATTAAAAATGACAATTAAAAAAGGGTCATTTAGTTTAGAAAAGGAATGTGTGCTATATATTTTAACATGCATATAACAAAATTCATTAAGATTTTTAAAATATATACATGTTCGTTTATTGACATCATTAATCTTAATAGTAAACATTATACAGCGCTTGTATCTTTTTTCGTCGGTCACTTAACAAACACGTGTACTATTGACATATGGTTTTATCTTAACCACAAACGTTGTAACCATGAATGGAAACCATTTGCTTCAGAAGTCAAGGGTTCGATTCTCAGGGCAGGTACATGTATATGTATATTTTCAATTGACATTATAATAATTAACATCTATTCAAAATATTGCTGTTTTATTATAAAAATAATATAATTACTTGTTCAAAAGTACGATACTCTGTAACACTGTCCTTTTTACATCTGTAAGGATGCATGCTTTTAATTTGTTTCTAAGGCACAGGGATTTATTTAGAATTTAATTGAATTCAAGACGTAAATTATGCGCGCAAAACAGCTTGAATATGTTCAAAATCGACACCAGATTCGTTATACGCATCAAGAGTGCGTTTCACTAACATATATTTACGTATAACATATATTTACGCAATTTAGGTTTACGCTTAGAATTTACGCCGAACGTAAATTAATGCGTACGCCGTTTCACTAAATGTGCGCAAATTTTACGCTGCGTGTAAGTGTAGTTTTAGACTGACAGGTGCGCGCGGTACGCGTAAGAAAGTAATCGTCTGCAACAGTATCTACTGTAAAGCGAGATTATACGATTTTTTACATGGGTTGAATTGTAATATATTGATAAAATATGTTACAATAACACAACATAGGCAAAAAAAATTATACATTGAAGACGAATTTCATAACATGCATCAAAGGCAAATTAGCGCCCCGAGCCGATTGTGACGAATGTATTTCGTACATATTTTCCTACGATTACCGAATCATTCGTCTTTTTAGTAAGTCTTCGTGTGTCGTATGAATAGATATCGTTGCAGGAATTTAAAATAAACCGTTAAACTAAATTTAGATTCACATCGTACATGCATGATTTACATGCTGACGAATTCGACTGCGCAGCCTTTTTCGATTTCAGAATTAAATATCTGGTTATTTAGCATTTTTCGACATATGTTCTTCTTAACTTTTATTTAAATTTATATAAAAATATATGTTTAATAAGTTTTATTTTTACACATTTTATACTAATTAATAAATATTTGACAAGATCGTATATACTCGCTGTAAACAATCGTTACAATGGACGTGAAAACGAAGAAAAAGAAAACGAATTGGTAAAAAAAACAAACGAGTTTGAAACCTCGTTTCCGAGTATGAAAACAAGATTGACGTGCTCGATGGTGATCTGTCCGTTTCCCTCACTGGTTCGGACAAACGAAATGCCTGGAAAATCAGTTATGGAATGGACGCGTAAGTGGTTGAACATGCAAAAGCCCCAGATTAATCATATCAACACACACATTCAAGAAACAAAAAAAATTCAGACAATAATTTAGATATAACCTATTTAGTAACTGATGAAATATCATTTTTTCTGAAGCCCATTTTTGTAGTGTCATTGCTAAATTTAAGTTACAGTGTTAAATCGGAAAACATGTATTTATTCTTTATCGTTTGTATTTTTTTCATTTTTAGAGCTTATAACTGGTGCTGATGGTAAAAGTATAACATGTGATGAATTTTTGCTAGACTGAAATTGCATTTTTTAGTGAACATATATTTGCAACTAAAAAAATGATAATCTGCGTATTCAATACAATTCTGTATATTGCAGTTTTGAAACATCATCATGAAAACAATCAATCACGTTTGATCATAATAGGAATTATAAATACTTGCGTAAAAGAAATTAAATGTATAGATTTTTGGTATCATAAAATGCTAGATTTGTATCGATCATTATCACTAGTAAAGAGTTTTCAATATTCATTTACATGCAAAGACAGTTCATTTGCAAAATATGCAGGTCCCGGATGCACGTTTTTTTATTTGAATGTTGAAATTTATTAATATTTTCATTCAATGTAAACGAAACGAAAATTCATTCAATGTAAAATAAAATAACAAATATATTTGAAAATTGTAACGTATTGCGATTTTTTAAGGGCTTTGTTTTGTAACTGAGTCAATGCACCTTTTACACTAAATTTCAATCGCTGAAAAAAACAACATTATCGCATCCACACCACTTATAATTATATTCAAAATGTTTTATAATTGTTTAAATGTCATTTATTAAAGTCTTACTTTAAGAAAGAAAACGGGTATTTATAGTTTTGTTTTGTGAAATTGTCAGTATTTAGTCTACCGACGACCTTTACACTGATAATATGTAAATGGCTGCGATCGAGAGGCATGGCGGCCAATCTATTTTAAGCAACGGAAAACCCCTCTTGTGACGTCACGCCCAAACCTCCTATATAAAACCCTCCGGCGACAGACGATACCTTTCAACGATTTCCTTTTCGCTTATACCTCAATCACAAATAGACACCGATCACCGTCCGATCAGCGGCCGACGTATTTTTCCGCTCATCGTGCTGGCGACCGGCCGATGATCGCACGGAAACCGGGCCAACTTGTAGCATCGGGCGGCGTCCGGATTAATTTTAAGTCTCACTTAAAATTTTACCCGACGTCGGGCCGGGAAGGAATCGAGTTGAGATCGAAACAAGATCGGACGATCAACGCACGGGTATTGCCCGGCGATCGCCCGACATCGGATTCATTGAACGTGTATGGGCAACAGTAAAGGTATTTCCTAGAAACATATACATCGGCCGGCGACCGTCTGATTGCCGGAGGGGCTACGCACGATGCCCGACGGACGCCGGTCGATGCTCGTTATGATACACGTACAATGAAACCGATGTCGGGCGCACGCAGGGCGATAACCGTTCGTTGATCGTCCGATCTTTTTTCGATCTCAACTCGATTCCTTCCCGGGGCCCGATGTCGGGTAAAACAAACTGTCATCCAAGACAGATAGGCGTTACGCCATTTTTTTTTCTGATTTACGCGAAGTACATATCTGGCGTTAATTTACGCTGTTTAGTGAAACGCGTTTTTGAGAACAAGATTTGCGCACGCAAATATTTACGGAAATTATTTGCGTACGCAGCTTAGTGAAACGCACTCCAAATAACTAGACGCCTCCGTATTGTATAAGATAAGCACGTGCAGGGGTAATCAAGCACGACCATTTTCGCCTTTACAGGATTTTCGTTTATGACATAATTCCATTCAACAAAATGCAGGTATCAAGCAGTTCAAGTGTCGTTCCTTATTAGCGCATGAAAAGCCAAGAACGGTAATATTAAATTTAACTCATGAATCGGCACTGTGTTAACGGCTCCAATAATGTATTTATTCAAACACATTAATGTAGTTTATTTTTACGTACACTAAATTGCCTATGATCATTCTTGTAATTTTCTTTTTTATGAATTTCCACATTGTTTTTTAACCAAAACATCTCAAATTTCAAACGTGCTTTATCAACTAAACTTAAATAGAAATGGTATTTATTTATTTTAATAATCGCTGTAAATTGGAAACAAATATTTTTTATTATTGTTTATTATTGTTGTTAAAAAAGTATTTCGGTCTGGTGTTTATTATATTCAAGTTGTACCCATTTGTGAGCTTCCATCACAAAAATTTAAAGACTGCACACTTTAAATCCGTGCTAAGTTGTCATGTTTGCGCATATTTTAAAGAGACCCATTCCAAGATCACGACCGTTAATAACGCGCGCCACCTCTTTTTTGAGATGCATAATAAATGCATGAGCGCCACCTCGGTAGTTGCATTTGCTCATTTATTAATGCATCTCAAAAAAAAGTTGGCACACGTGATTAACGGACGTGTATGATATTTGTGAGGAAACAATAGTACTGAACATTTACCATGCTATCAAATATCCATTTTATGCATCTTTTGACTATTTAAAACCGGATAATTATGAAGCGTTGAAACGCGAAACGATTGAATAATTTTGAGAGTTCTGTTGTTTTCGTTATATTTATATATGTGACACTTAGAGGAATGTTTCCACATATAAACTATAAAATACATCACTCATCGTATGAGCACGGATGGCCGAGTGGTCTAAGCGATTGACTATTATTCCAGGGGTCAGAGGTTCGTACCCGGTTGATGGTTACTTTTTTGTCTTTCTTTAATTTTATTATTGTTTTATTACTGGAGCTATTAGAGGTTCAATGTTTACATTTATCAATAAAAACCATTTAATGAAAAACTTCAATACATGCCAAAACTTGTGAAAATGTCATTTTAACCCCACTAATTGTAACAATCAAGTTGTCCTGGACCCGCCGCGTTCTTTTGTAATAACATCTTAATGTTTTTGCAACGATATTTTTTTCAGATCGATCATGATGATGATCCGACGTTTCCGAAACCAGCACGCTGTCTTGCTTGCAATAGTTGTCATCGGGACCATCTGCATAGTCCTCTTTATGTCACCTAAACCCATCAGGCAAGAAACTGAGTACCCGTTGGATGAATGGGTCCGAACTCCGACTATTGATTGCTATGGGCACTTTCGGGCATACGGTCACGAATTCGCGTGGTTGCAATATTCGCATATATTGAGCAATACCACGTTCAGTGTTCCGTGCGATAGCAAAGTTCCCGCGTATAACTTTCGATATTCCATCGAGGGTCCACTACAAATGTGGATGGGAAACCTTATGCCATACCCAACCGCATATATCACAGATCAGGACAGTCATTATGTGACCGCGCCTACATTCGTTATAAAGCGAATCGAGGCACATAATCTCTACCATACACTCTGTGAGTGGATGAACGTGTTCTTGGTCTCCAAGGTGATGAAACTGAACGCCAGTCTCGTGGATATCGTGTGGATTGACGACAGACCGCCAAGTCCACTTGACGACACGTGGACTGTTCTGTTCGATAATGTCTACATATATAAGAGAGACGAAAACTTGGTCTATAAAAACTTGATATGGAATATCATAGGTTACAATAGTCCAATCAACTTTCATAATTTGCCAGCGGCGCCTTATTTTGAAGATTTCCGAGATTTTTTCCTTAAAGCGTATGGAGTGTCTGACGAAAAACGTTTGGATTGCAATATATTAAAAATAACGGTGATTCTGCGGAAGGACTATATGACGCACCCAGAAAGAAAGGAGCTATTTAATGGATTAGTACATCGAAAATTTAAAAACGAGGACGAAATTGTAGACAATGTTAAATCCGTGTTTACACAAGCAACAGTGGAGACGGTTATTCTAGAACAAATGTCAATGCTGGACCAGTTGAAAGTCATGACCCAGACTGATGTTCTTATAGGCATGCACGGGGCGGGCATGAGTCACGTGATGTTTCTACCAGCGCACGCGGCTGTGTTCGAAATATTTCCGCAATATTGGGGTTTTCTTCGACACTTTAAGGCGTTCGCTCGGTGGCGAGGTGTTAAGTATTTCGGATGGAAAAACGAAGACCTAAAGAATGAATTTGACGGGTTTTATACTTATATACCCTCTTCAGTTGTCAGAGAGCATTGTCAAAAGATTCTTAATTGGAGATGCATGTGGTAATGCATTGACAAAGTTTTATTTACAGTCCAAATCCATTATGAAAAAATATATTTCTAAAGCAGTAGTGGTTTTATAAGTGTAAACATCAAAGCAATCGGCGTGATGATTGGATAAAAACAATTTAATTCATTAAATATCTGCATTTCATCACCGACAAATCATCAACATCCCAATTGAAATTTATTAATTGTATTTGAATTGAGTTGTGATGTTATAAGGCTACTTCTAATTTATTTTAATATATTTTCACTGAAATATGTTGTTAATTATGTATGACTATATAACAACTTTGAAGGTCCTTAAAACCGGTGAAACAGTTGAGACAATTTGAATTGAAATCCTATAAAGGGCACTTGCGATAAAGAATGTACGTATACAGTATGGCTTCAAGTGGGACATTGCCATCGAGTTGCTATGTCTCTCTAATACCATGTGAACAAAGTATTAATGAGTAAAACGATTGAGCACAACTAAGTGACATTCCTTTAAAAGGAGTAGGGCATATTCAGTGCACGCGAACATGTCGTATTAATATTTGGCATAGGCCTTGAAATGTCGCGAAAGGTCCATGCCTTCTCCAATGGAACACACGACGAAAAGGAGGCTCGAATATTTGAAGTTCAAGTGTTACTTTGACCTTGAATAATAACTGACTCTTATGTCGACACATCTATTGCAACGAATGTCCTTTAAAGATTATAAAATAAATGGAGATATGGACTTGAACATTTTACGGACATACAGTCGGACGAACGGTCTTATTTAAACCTCATTTACATAAATAATGAACCGGAATTCACTTGAGTGACCAAGTCATATCCGCAAAATTTAAGCAGAAAATCGGACAATCCTTTTTATGCCTAAATTCACTATATAGTGAACAATTTCCACATTTGACAAGAGGCCCTCTCAGTATGAACGGGGCACAGACGTGAACGGAACACGGACGCTCGGTGTCATACGAATATAAACCATGTCGACGACAAACCAAAACGATTTCTGGAACAAAATCAAACAGGACAGACAGACAGACAGACAGACAGACAGTTTATTCAGACTTATACATAAGTACATCGTCTTCATACAAAAGTATATACATTGATTTCTGTCACTGTAAATAGGTTAACAATATTACATTACATAACATAACATAAATGGTCATTTAAGAATACAAATATAAATAAGCACAATCAATTACAAGAATACGTAAATTCCATCAAAGCGCAAATGAAATTTATTTTTTAAACGTAACATAACATTAATGGCCCTTTGCGAATACAAAAATAAAGAAACACAATCAAATGCAAAGCGGTAATGAATTTGTTTAAACAACATTATTTAGAATTGTATTTCTTAAAGCAAGAGCTTCCTTCATATATTCACATACATTTGAAATAATTGATTTGTCACATGAAACTAATAACTGGTGGAATTTATAAACAGATGGGTTTATATAAAATGTACGGCTTATATTTTTTTCCTAAGATCGGCGAAACATCGGCATATACATATAAAATGGTATTCATCTTCTAAATCCAAGTCATTACAACATAAACAATAACGTTCATTTCGTGGTATGTTATTTTGGGCGTATCTCCCAATTTGGATTCTAAAAGGATGTGCAGAGACTCTTAATCTTACAAAAAATAGTCGCAGTCGTCTAGGTAGTAAATCTAAATATGTTTCATATTCCAGACAGTTTTTAAAAACTTTATAATTATCTAATACAGTACTATTATTAATTTTACCGTACCATTCTTGTTTAAAATTGTCAACAAGTCTACATTTGAACTCGCTAATAAAACAGCTAGACCCTAAACAGCTAGACCCTAAAAACCTTACGATTAGTAAAAAATGTGATAGTTGATGTTTGGTCCACAGTTACATATGAGCAGACAGTTTGAATAAATAATCATGCATCTTCAAACATCTTTCCAACGGCCGGTATTGTGGAGACTCTGGATGACGGTTTATACCGCCGTAGATCTAAACTTTAAGCATGAAATGAATATACCTCATGTATTATACAACTCAAACACTACACTTAAAACAGACATAACCGTTGCAGAAATGACATATTATGTAATGAAAACAAAGTGGAATCCAGCGTAGTGTATAGACGGTATGTGATAAATGAACCCGTTCTGGGAAAACCAGGCTTAATGCATGAGTGTCAAATGTTGTCCAAGATAAGCATGTACAGTTCGTACAAAGATTATCAAGGACGACACTTTCCACCGAGACTTGATTTTCGTTTGGAAGAGATCTCTTTAAACGAAACAATCCATAAATTTTTAAAGTGGACTGCATAGGCTAATCTGTGACGATGATATCCCAGAGGGAGACTCTGCCGAACACCATCATGCGTTTGCCGTTCTCCACGAACTATGTCTATTAATAATTAATACGAGAGTATTTCCGTGTGACTGGAGATGGCCGTAATATTCCCTTTACTCAATGACAACTGATCACCGTGTGCCAATCAGTATTCTATCGCGTATAAGAAAATCATACAGCGCGTTTATTGATCGCAGACTCATCTGTTTATTTGAATGAAAATGAAGTCATGGCAGACGAAAAGATTGGATTTATATACGTTTGCTCATTTTAAGATAACATTATAGTAGAAAGTAACCATTAAGTGTTTGTAGCCTATATTGACCTTATGAAGCAATATGGCTTAATTGATCGGGAATTGATGCTGCACAACCTTCTAGCGCGTGGAATCGATTTAACAGGATACCAATATTAATATATATATTTCATATTAATAAATATTAAAGGGGCCTTTTCACAGATTTTGGCAGTTTTTTTAACTTATTCATTAAATGCTTTATATTGATAAATGTAAACATTGGATCATAAAAGCTCCAGTAAAAAATCAAGAAAAAAAATAAAAAAAGGAAAAGAACATTGCCCGGAGCAGGTTTCGAACCAGTGACCCCTGGAGTCCTGCCAGAGTCCTGAAGTAAAAACGCTTCAGCGTACTGAGCTATTCCGCCAAGTACACATGCATGACGTATTTTATACCTTATATAAGCAATCTTCGTAGTTTCACAAAATTTAACGACAAAAAAAGAACTCTCCAAATTATTCAATCGTTTCGCGTTGCAACGCTTTATAATTTTTAGGTTTTAAAATCGTCAAAAGATGCATATAATGGCTATATTAGAGCATGGTTAATGTTCAGTATTACTGTTTCCTCACAAATATCATAACTAAAACGAAAACTTACGAATCTGAAACAACTTTTTTCAATTTTGTCAATTTACCAAAGCGTGAAAAGATCCCTTTAAGGCAATGTACGAGAAATCTTAAACCACTGTTAAAATTGACGGAAAGCAAAGTCTAATAAGACACAATTGTCAGCTGTTATGGTAGTATTCGTATAAAGATAGTCTAATCTTTACGAAAATGCAGTGTAGGCGGAAAGTGCGTCCGTGTGCGGACTGCACAGGCTAATCTCGGTCAATACTTTACGCACATGCTTTGAGGTCGGTTTTCTCAGAGACCGGTTCAATTTGATCGCATTTTCACAGACCTGCGTCAATTTTTTCTTCATACTCCGTAGTCGTATACTACCCCTTTCCATACTTTAAAGTTAGTAGTCGCATGAAGTACTTGATATGCAATAAACGTGTGTTTTTTCTTTGATCATTACAAGTTCCATTCTATATCGCATTATCATTATGACAATTAAAGAGAGAAATAATGCTACCATACTTTTCACAGATATGCATTATATAATTGAGTAAATAAATGCTGTGTTAATGCGATAATTTTATTTATCCTTAATGTATTTATATTACGATTCATTCGGGCACCTAGGCATTCCTAGTAAACAATAATACCATACATTAAAACATACAAACTAACTAACACGATATAAACAGAAGATACAGCCCAGTAAAATTGTCAACCAAATATTGATAAATAATAGGCATAGTTTTATATGGACATATTACGTTTACGTCGCTGTTTACAACGACATAAGCACGCACTTATTCGATCGATACTTTTGATGTTTAAGAAATGATTCTGAGACGTTTGTTGAAATAATGTAAGTACACGCGCTGTATCAATAACTTTATGACGAATGCAAATATTTGACGGCAGTCCCACTCGAGATCTTGCGAGGATCAGTTCATATAGAGGTGAATGTCGAAACTGTTTAGTTTGAAGACAAAAGCAAACATGGTCTGCATTACGTTTGCTTTGATATATATATATATATATAGCCAAAACAAATTACAGAAAAACGAATTGTTTAATTTTCATCGGTTATCGTTGTTATCTATTCATATTTCTTCTAACTATGAATATAATGACAAGGAGTATTTTAAAGTTTAAATGATACAACGGCGAACGCGTTTTGTTTTGGAGAGATAAATCATGATTGATATTTTTGAGCGATTTTCTCCCTTTGATACGAGTGAGCCCTTGAGTTAAAATAAGAAGTCCTAATTGTTGTTTATTTTCCAATACTTTAAACGTGCAATCAAATGAATGAATTGTATTTTGTTTACATTCATTGAATGTTTGCTCCTTTTGTGCACGATGTCTAAGAACAATAATTAATAGATAACAACACAGCGTATATTTCAAAGCGCATGATAACCAATCTTCTTCAGTAGTTTTGACAATTTAAATAACAATACATTTGACGATCCTCTTATCAAAACTGTCCATTATTTAAAGATACGAGTAACAAAGTCAACATACGTATAGAAATACTTTTTGTGGCGTATGATCCACGTTTAAGTTTAAAAACATAGCATCTAGAAAAAATATTTTGAATTGAAAACGAAATTAAACATCGCGAACGCATTATTTCCCTAAAGAACCCTACTTTAGGATTAGCAATAAATACCTATATTGGGTTGGAACAGTAGCGTAATTATATTCAAGAGTTGTTACACGTTGTGCCATCGAGCACAATAAACAACAATATAAAATATAAGTTCTGACCTCAGATCTGCTCTAATAAGACTAGACATCAGGTAGGTAAGTGCGAAATCAAGTCAAGTACCGTTTAATACGACTTCAGGTCTGTATTATGAACTCGTACCATACGCATTGAACCTTAAAAGTGACTTGGGCGTTTGATCTGAAGGTATGGATCTTATACAATATTAACAACAGGCGACTCGAGCAATTTAGGGACAGGAATCCTGTTTCAAGGCTCTATCGTCGCTAGAACAGGATTGCCAGTCTCTGTGGAGTCAATATCTCGTGTGTTTTGTCAATGGTCTTATTTTAGAAAGGTTTTTAATAGATGCCGGAAGAAGAGTTGACTGTTCAATGTGTATTTCGAAGTTAATGAGTTAATTCCCCTTTTAAAGCTGCATTACGTGAGGACATTGGTTGTATCTCAGCACTCCTACCTAATGATCGTACTAGACTCGCGGAAGTTGGAAAGGATTTTGAATTTAAGCTGAAATTGCCAGCTTTTTAGTGTTTACTGAGCGTTATTCAATGTTGGTGTTCGATTGTGCTGTACAGGGAAGCCAGAGTAGCCTGAGGAAACTCCACCTGTCCGGTAAGATGATCATCTCACATTCGCCTTGAGCAGGAATCGATTCTGGGTCGCCTACGCGAGAAGCGCGCGCAACAACCACTGCGCTAACAGGACAGCACACTGACGGTGTGTCGAAGTTTATTTGGTTTATTTGTTTTACTGTTTTCACGATTCAATCGTGAAACCAATCGTGAGGAAAATCAGTATTTGCAAAGCTTACAAATTGTTCTGTCAAATGTATTCCTCTGTTTCATAATCATATTAGATACATTGACCCAAAAATATAAAAAGATAAAGGGACATATCAGATGTGAAAAAAAGTAAATACGGCTTTATTAAAACTATTCCTGTTATGGTCTGTATATATTAAATTGGTATCTTGAAACAGATGTAGTTATATTAACTTCTTAAAGGCACGAATATAAAATACATACTTGCTACTTAAATACAAACTACAGTCGTACAGTTTGATTTGGATCAATAATCCAATTGATTTCGTTTCAACGAATCACATAATGTGTTTTTAATGCATTCAAATTTCAAATATAGAAACACGCTTGCGTACAATCTGGCACACTATTAGCGACAAACCGATAGCGACAGGTTGAACGCATGTGTTGCAAAACCGTAAATTGTGTCGATTTGTATCGTATGAACATAATTATCTAAACATTAGACTGAACAGATTGCATGTCAATTATAAATAATGAAATTTTGATAGTACTTACATTGTATGTATAACGGCAAATATGAAGTACTTTTTTTGGTTTTCAATAAATATCACATTTTCTTTCAAATTTATTATATTTTGGCATTCGCTTTTTATTGAAATTATCAGAAAAAAAGTCTATAAGTAGTACAAAATACATTTAACTGTACATACACCAACCTTGAACTTAGTTCCGTTCGGTTTAAAGGAACACATTCAGTAAATCAAAACGACTGACGTGAATTAAGTGTTGCACAACGTGAACTTGTAATATTAAAAACTGCATATTCCCCGGTGTTCTATCACTAATCTTGTTAAAACTATGTAATGATGACAGTATGTTTGTCCTTGTGTTGCTAGAACAAATTCATAACAATAATATGTCTGCTGGTTCATATAGGGGAGGTAACCACTACAAGTCTGCCTGTACGTATTGGGGAGGTTACCAGTACAAGTTTGCTTCGCTTTGTTTTATGCAGGTACTTACAATGACGGTAACCACTGTAAGAAATCTGGTGTGCACTGTTTGTTTGGTAGTTCTGCAAGACGAGACAACTTATGTGATTCGTACTCGGGACCATTTTTATCTTAGCCATCCTGTCTAACAAACCTGAATTTGTAACTTTTATTATACAATATCATACACAAACTTATTTGTGGTGTTAACGAATTCTTACCATGGTACGTAAGTGCTACTTTGACACGCTGGGTATGCGGATACATTGATAACAGATGACACTTCGATACCAGATAACAACAAAAGCCACGCGCGAGAGGTAATTTCATCAGTTTTTTTTTTAGTTATATCATAACAATTAGTTTTTTAAACAAGGCGCATGGACGAGTTTATAAATGGTGTATCCTTTTCTATTGCAAAGAAAAAATTACGGAAGAATGGTAGATTTTTCCAAAAAAAATAGACAATTCGGTCGCAAAATAGCATAAACTGGATGAACAGAAAACATTTCAACAAAATAAAACTACTTAGAAATATTGCAAGACATTGTTTGATATTCCAGCATGTAGAGTAATCACTGTGCTTCATATACTGAAATTTTGATAGTATTCAATGAAATATAAACGAAGATAGAGCATGTTTTAATAGGTGGTATTCATGAAGTTGCGGATACTTTGATTCCCGATATAGGGCACTTCAGATAACAGAGACTTTCAACAAATTGGGCACTATGATTACCGAGTTTAATCTTCTACCTGAAATGCATTTATGTATATTATGGCTATTCTTACCAAGCATTTTGAAGTACGAATCAATTTTTATTGTCAAGCCCGACACATTGGGAATCTATGCATAACGTAATTACATACACATGTAAAATATCACCAATGGCGTTTTTCGTTTTCAAAAAAACTTATTGCTATTAATTTATATAATAAATATTATAAGTGCAAATTTTAAATAATATTTAAATGCTTATTTCTTAAGTTATATATTTCAAGTGATGACCAAAAATAATTGTCTAAATAATAAACTTGTTTTTAAGTGGTAAATTGAGATTAAGAGAATTGAAAATACAACGGATCATGTGGATCAACAAGATTACGTTCAATTGAACTTATAGCGGGACTCTAGATAAGTGGAGCAAGGGGTCTTAAAGCGACCAATACACCTATCTCATAAAATCCTTTGTCATTAGTGCTCATCAGAATCGCATCATGAAGACGATACTCATGCGTAGCCACAAAATTGAAATGAGATTGGAAAACTTCCCTTTATATCGAGCTTTACACTTCCCTTTCCCTTTTATAATCATATTCCAAAGGGATAAGAACATGTTTCTGGAATTCGTTTTTAGATGGTCGCTTAGCGACCGTCTAAGGTGGTCAGTCTAAAATTCAGGTCGATACGCCTTTGCTACTAGGAGCCCAATACCCGCTTACTACGCGTATTCGCGCGAGAAAAAGTTGTATAATTTATGCAAGAGGTTTGAGTTCTCCAATTATATTAATTCACAAATGGAAACATGATATTAATATCGTGTTAAATGCAATAGTTTCGAACGGTGCTTTTATAGAAAAAAAATCAATAAACAATGATCGTATTGTACGTGTCGCGGAGGAGATTGTTTATGAATGAATAAAATAGTCCACTTTCTGCAGCGTCTTCATGCGTAGTGTTTTTGCTCAGTTCATTCATAATATGAGGCTATTAATAGATGCGCCTGTCGATAAACAAAGGAAAGTCAACGGGCGATAACAACGTAATAGGTTACGCTCTCACATACACCTCAATGACGTAGTACAGGTAATTCGTAAATTGAGGCTATTAATAGAATCGGGAAAAAGTTAACGCTTATTTATATTCTCAATTTGTAAAACGTTGAACATAAGTTCAACAATAACTTCAGCGATACGATAGACAAAAACAAAAAAATGTTTCATAATCGCTAAACCCGAATATAACAAACAATTTAAAATACTAATACGAATGACCTGTTTCGTAACCTCGTTCATGCTACTACAGCGGGTATTTCTGGAAAACGTTCTTTGGTTCTCAACAGATAGCGGCGATCTTTTGTATTTACGGGTGCTAGCAACGCAATAGTAATTGGTTAGAAGAAGGTTTAGCTTGTTTATATTCACAGTTCTCAATACATAGACAGCTGGATATGAGTTCATCAATTACTACAGGCATACTATAGGCAACCTCGAAAATGCTTTATAATCGCTAAAACCGAAAACAACTAAATATATTATATTAAATATATTTATAACAATAAATATCTTTTTAAAATGTAGTCGGCGTATACGCTGACTTTGAAATAAAGTTTGCTATTAATTTTTCTTAATAAATAAATACAAATAAACAAAAGTTAAACTATTGTGTTGTGTTTTTTACTTGTAAGTTGCATATTCACCGCATGAAATGTGTGTTAGCATTGTCAAACCACACATTAGTGTGAGTAGATAAAAATATACTACGGGAGAGCACTTCATATGTGTCCTGATATGCCTTGGTATGAGTATCTTTCTTCACTATCGAAATATATCGTATGTTGATATTTGATTTAAACGCAGTTTTCTTTCGACACATTTAAACACGGCAATAGCGCTGTCATGCGAAAATGGGTTTTATGCGTTTCGGCAAGCGTTTGTTAAACCAAACATGTGCGTTTGCGCAGTCAGGTCATAGGCGATGTTTTTCCGCTATAAAATCACTCAATATGTTATGTTTATCCTTACCAGAAGGAGAAATAGCTTAGTGGGCTATTTATATGATGGACGCATATGAAATAAGACCCATTTTCGCATGACGAGGGTCATTACAAATCTCATTGCGAATTGAAAATGCCACATTTAAAAACAATGCTTTTTGATACAAAATTGAAGTCAAAATAGCAAACTTGTTAATAACGGCAGCCTATCCACACATTAAGGACTGATTTCCAGACGTGCTGACCAAGTACGGCAAACATTGTGGTATGATAATTGAACGATTTTCTCTTATTGTGACACTATACTATTTCGCTAATGATTGTTTTCTCATCTTGAAGGCCAAAGTGAAATTCTGCGAGATGGATTGTAACGCGTAATTGTAACAGGGCCACAATTTGTGTCGTTTGAGCATACAGAGAGTAGTCCGGCATTCCTTACACTGAACAGTGCTACATCCTTTGAATTGAGCACATACGCAGTGATGTAGCAAAAATTCAGAGGTTGAATTTCGAATCAGCTTATTAAATATTCAAAAATATTCATGCGTGTCTGGTGGCGTTATGTAAAAGTCACTAAGATGAAAACTGAGTAAAACAGCTACGTCTAAAAGCGCATTAGTGCTCTATACCTATGTTTATGTCAGCGTTTTTGACACCGTGTGAACTACTCGGGTAACAAGTAAAGCATAAACAGCAATGTTTATATACTTTTATTTCTCCATATATAAGATACGAAGATTGTATTGTATATTTTGAATTTGTATATGGTGTCAAAATCAAAAGTTTTGTACACGGAACTTTCATTATGAATTTATATTCTTAGTGAGATAGTTATTTGATATTAGAAAGAAAATTCCTTTAATATGATGGTGACTGCTACATTTTCTTTATATTAAGTTTTCATTACCATTTTCATCATACTTTCTATGCTTTCAGAACGTCCAAAAAGCATGTTGTTTTTATTTTGTCTAAGTTATTTCTATGAAATAATAAGGATGATAAAAAGTGCACACAAAACTCGACTCGTGCGCTATGACACACACTTTATAAAGTTGAATGGCGTGTGTTCATTTCAAACTTGCGATTGATTTTGAAAAATGAATTGCGTGTTAAATTATGCAATAGCGAACATCTTCAGTGCCTTCAGCGCTGTGATTAATTTACGTCAGTACATACATTTGTATTTATTGCCAGCTTACTATAGCAGTATTCCACAGCGAATTCTGCATTCCTGATTCACTAAATAGTGTGTTATATCTAGTAAAAAGTGTCGAGTTATCTGGAATCAAAGTGCCATTGTCTTTGAGATGATCGGTAAAAGAAGTGTCCATGAAAATTTGGCATCCGACTCTTAAAACATTTGAATTTCCTTAAATACGTTATTCAACTAAAATTTAACTTGTTGTAACATTAATGGACATATTGATCGTTTATTACGATTAGTTGGCACGTTCTTGATTTATTTCCAAGTATCTTTATTTTGTTGAAATGCGTACGTATCATCGAATTCCTGACGATTATCGATGTAATGTTATCTCTTTTTTATAATCCACTGTTTTTGTTCACGACTTTCTTGCTCCGCAATACGAAGTACTATACCATTAATCGACCAAACAATGTCACGTGTCTGAAAACCATATGAACAGAACATAAATGCAAAAAAGCTGAAGAACTCAACTATCGCGCCTTGCTTTTGTTGTTATCTGGTATCGAAGTGCCATCTGTTATCAAAGTATCCGCATACCCGGCGTGTTTGATGTCTTTACTAATGTTATACAGATGCGTATATGTGTGCTTGAATGTATTAATGCCGTTTCAATGATTGCGCAACTTACATTTAGTGGTTGATTGTGTCGTTTACAAGCGTTAGTTATCTCGTTCTCACACATTATTACATTTATTCTAGAACTAGTTTGATCATTTTCCATATAACATATATATATATATATATATATATATATATATATATATATATATATATATATATATATATATATATATGAATCGCGCCATGAGAAAACCAGCACAAAGACAAAATTTTCGATTTTTACTTTTTTTCATTTTCGTTATCTACGTTCTTTTCCGGTTCAATATATGTATAAAACTTTTCCAACTATAACCTAAACTAATTTACATTTACGTTAACCCGTGTGAGTCTAAAGTTAGCGTCATTCGTCGTTATTTTGACGTCGCGTCATATTTCATTTTATTTACGAACTCACTTCGTTCATATTTGATTTGTAAATGTCCGTTATCATTATTTAAAATTTAAATCATGTTTTTTATACCGATGACGTTAATGTGTTACTGTTTGGTTATTTCATATAATATGTTAATATTATTTTATGATTTCTCTTCAAGAAAATAAATGACGCAGTTTGTTGGATAATTTAAATGAAATCGGAATGTTTATATATTTTTGTTATACAATCAAACGTACAGATTCCATTATACACTAACAATAACTGGTTACATCAATCCTTAGCACAGGTAGAACAATAAACATGTCACATTCTGTCTAACACGCGAAGCCTTCCTGACCCCGAGCTGACAATAGAGGTCGCACGTTATCACGCAAGTAGTCGCGCCGTGCGCCAGATAATCCAGGAGCGAGCAGCTGCACTGGACGGTCGGTGTTCGTAAAGAGGAAACCTGGGTTCTTCAATAAACACAAAGAGGTCTCTTCACCGTCGCTGCATGTCTTCGCCATGACAACGCCGGGGTCCGCAGACGACATTCGAAAGTACTGATATTTCCTGAAGTGGAAGGACACATTTTATTATATGTATTTTGTCCAAATCAGTAGGATTGTTATTAAACTGTTTGCGTTTAAAATTCCAGTAAATTGTATGTAATGTAATAACTGCTACATACCGTATGCCAGGTAGCGCATTGAAGTGTTCGCCTATGAACGACTTCCAGTTACGCCAGCACCACGCTGGGTAACGAACTGCAGCGTAAGTGCTGCTCGATCCGTCAACAACGGCTTCCAACTCGTCCATTGTCTATACGTCGCTTCGTCTGACAACGCGCGTGGCCTAAAACATAATAATAAGTCTTAAAATATTATTTTTTTTATAAAACAAAAGTGTTAGGACTAATAGTATGATTGTTTTATATGGATAAGTAAACACAAACATATTTTCTCTACCGGGAATCTGCATGGATAATGTACACACAAACATATTTTCTTACCCGGGAATCTGCATCAGGAACTCGATAGTGTCCTGCTGACCTGTCATGACACGCCACAGGAAATATCCAATCACGTACCTGTTTTTATTCTGTCCTGAAAAAGAGTAACACGCATATTGTATTCATTATAAATAGACACTTAGAAATTCTCCAAGCATTGTGTTGTTTTGTAAAAAATCGAATGTATAAATAATATCACTTTTTTATTTTTAGGCGGTAATTCGGATCACCCGTGTGGTATTTTCGTTCAAAAAAGCGTATTCATAATATAAAGCATAGTTTACATAGTAGCGCTTCGTAGCTTACAAGAGCTATTCGTAGTTTAATACAATACAAAACAAAAATAGTACTTAAACTGTAGTACACATTAACTACGTCCGTGTTGTTAATTACCTGCACAGTTATCGGCGTGAATAATGAACGACCTAGATGGATTTGACGTTGTTTCCAGTGTCCAATCTATCATGGAAAGCACTGCGTTTGGGCCGTGCGTCATCTTGCCATCTTTCCCAGGGGTTTCGTTCTCGTCGATTAGAATGTTCAGTTGTTTATCGCAACTTTTGCGGAAACCGAAGATATGCACTTTTCTGTTTCTTTCCTGTAAAATATGAGCATGCATTATTATCAACACCTATTATCGTATTGGTATTCGTGTTATCACTGAAATTTTTAATTACACAAGCAAAAGATGAGAATAAAACATTAAATTATTACTTATATGTGTAGGCTAACAATTAATTAAGTTGTATTACAAATCACTACATTGCGAGCGTCAGTGATGTGCGTCTCCATTGCTGTCAGTGCATGTAGCTGCTCATCTTCTGTCACAGCGCCGAGGATGTCCCTTCGAAGTCGCTCGCAGGTGCCGCACACGTCCTCTCTTGGTTTTGCAATTTTAATGTGCGGAACGCAGTGCAACCAGATGCCTTTGAATGCCGAAATGTTCACGCACCGCACATTTCTCTCCTCACAAGCAGCGCTATTGCGCATGTAAATGCAACTTCGTTGTGCTTGATGGAAGGAAGACGATTGGAATATTGTCTTTTCTCCTTGGGGCTGCTGGGCATGGTAGTCCGATTTCTTCGGACGTGTTCATGATGAACTACCCAACCCGATTCACACCATCAAAAATTAGTGCGTGTATAGTTTTTCGCCCTCTGTTCCCTTGCGTTCTCGGTGTACAGCCGCCCTGATTTACTGTCTGTATCAGTGCATATAGAACAGCACGTTTAACGTAAAAAAACAGCGGAAAAGTTATCCTACACACTGAAGCACCATTCATTGCAAAGCGTGTGCGCACGCGGGAACGTTTATTCCCTCTCTTAGTGCTTGAAGAGGTATTCAAACAATAACTTAAAATTCCCGTAAGAAACATTTCTTTTTCATCTTTACTCTTCTCACGCATGTCTAAAATGGACTGATACACCGAAGATGGTGTGAAGTTTTTTTGACAATGCCTGCCACATCCATTCATGAAATGCTCTACAGCCAACCTAACAGGGTCACACTCTCATTGTTCATGTACGCCAGTGCTTGTTACGTTGTGAACATGGTTTTCATCTTCTGACAGTGATCGACCATCGATTTGATCGTCTTCGTTGTCGCTATCGTTGTCATCACTCGCATCAATATTTTCAATCACAATAGACCTCACACGACCCTGACAGATGTCGGCGTAGCTGCTTGTATCCACGTCGCTCTCGTCAGAATTCTAGAAACAGACGGGTGTACTCGACGGGGTACGACTAAAGTGGTCTGAGATGATACTTTCCAAATCCTGAAATACATTTGTATTTAAATACGCGTTAATTAATCAATTGAGAATTTATGTATATCAGTATATTTAAATAAACAGTTAAGTGGCAATTTAATAATAATTGTATTCTATAACATGTACATACTAACACAAAACAATGTAGGGACTTCTATGATTCGAACCAATGCTTAGATCAATCAAAACATGGAGCGTACTGCCTTATCGAGTGCGCTATTTACTCTCAGTAGTTTTAAGGCGTATTGTAGGCGTATCTAAACATATCCATACGGTATGTTGCAATTTTTTTTTTCGAATAGGCTATCCACACACATATAAAACACAATCATTAACTAACAGCTTATTAATCTTAACTAACATCTTATTTATCTGTCAATTTATGCTGCTTAAACTTTAGATTTTACTTATTATGGCTAGTAGTAGTCAGATGCTTTTTTAATATTATTGTAAACACACATTTAATATGATTTAAATATGCGATAATCTAGCATACAATTTTTAAACAACAGCACATATTTACACAATAGATAATGTTTTCAAAATATCGTAACAGTTTTGTTATTATCTGACACTATTCTACGACCAACCAAAGTTTCTTTCTGACTTTCATTCACTGATCCTGTGCAAAACACTAGGCCTACGTAACGTGTTTCTAAATCTCAGGTTTAAATAAACAATGTTAAAACAAGTATAGTCAGTGACAATTGTTCGAAAACATAATATAAATAAATCTATATAGTGTTAAGGCTCTAACCTCAAGTTCGGCATCCATTCTATAAGATTTTAACTTTCAAACGAAATCAAACACAGGTGTACACAAATATCTCACGCACAAATGCAAATCATTTTTTCGCAGAAAATTATGACGTAATGAAAATGACGATTTGCCGATGACGTCGTCGATGTCATTTGTGCTGGTTTTCTCATGGCGCGATATATATAAATAAATAAATATATATACATATATATATATATATATATATATATATATATATATATATATATATATATATATATATATATATATATATATATATATATATATATATATATATATATATATATATATATAACAAAGTCTCTATTAGCCTTGTATTATTTAAACAAAAACGCTGTATTTTTTTTTCCGAAGCTTTCGACCTCACGGTCTTCCAATCGCATATTCTCGGCCCTTTCCGTCAAACATAAGATAAGTACCTCGAAGGAGGTAGTATGAATACACATTGCGGAAGCGGTATTGCGGTCTACCTACGCGAATCAAAATTACATAGTAAAAACAAACATGGCCGACTTTGCGAGTTGTTTACATTTTGCAAAGACGAAAATGGGGATTTTCTATGCTATGAAGCCAGAGCAAGTACAAACTCTACAGGAATATGGAATGGGATTGATACCGTGGAGATATTACCAACCGGCTTCGGCAAGAGTATTATATATCAACTTCTTCCGTATTCAATTCAGAAAAAAACATGTGCAGCTGAACCTTTGATAGCAATAGTGGTTGCACCACTTAATTCCATCATGGAAGACCAGGTACAGTGCATAGATGCATCTTCATTGTGGTTGATTTTCACTTACATTCATGATTTAGCTCTGGTCTTGAGAAAATATAAATGTATTCATTAGAAATTATGAAACTGAAAGGCAGATTGATGTTCTGGTAAACATATACATGTATATTAAGTTATAACAGGAAAAATGCTATTCATAGCTTATTTTTATGCCCCCAAAGGTGGGCATATAGTGATTGCACCGTCCGTCCGTCTGTCTGTGTGAAATTCTGTCACACTTTGCGTTTAGTTTTCGAAAAAATAGGGAAAAGGGGGCATATGTCATCCTATGGTGACAAGCCTTATTAAATTATAAAAACACAGTTCAGACAAAGAAACTGAAGGTTTGTGTACTAGGGGCGTGAGTGGTGTAGCATTTACAATTACAACCACGAACAGACCAAATAAACCAGGTCTGTTGTTGTTATAATAATATAATTCTTAGATGCAATCTGTGCTTCCACTGCCAATTTGGGCCAAATTTTGTGATTTAATTTAATTCAGCTTAATGTCTTGATTTTCTCCAACATAGTTATTTACAAATGCATAATGGTTAAACTACTAACATTACGATATGATCCTCCATGTATTTCACGGTTCATGACATCATTTGTTGAATGCACACAGATATCTGAATGCAGATATTAGCAAACATGGCAACTGGCAAGCCTTTGTATATCAGAAGACTTTTCTTAAGATAAACTAGACTTTTCTAAGGTGTCAATAAACGTTAGATACTGGGGCTACTAATTTAATATAACTTAATATATACCTTTATATTAAAAGGCCTTTTACATTTACTGTTTTGCTTGGTTAGTATATAATTATATTGATTTATTTTTTCATCAATCTTTCAGAATCTCCCACTACATCTGTCCTCAAAAAGATGTTTGATCTGACAGAGCTGAAGAATGGACGCTACAAAACAATCTATAGCCACCCAGAAGCACTACACACAAAGAAGATTCAGAAGATCTTCATTCATCTGTGTACCAATAGAGAGTGTGTGCAGTTGCTATTGATGAGGATCATATGATTTCAGAATGGTAAATATTAATTTTGAAAAATGTTATTTTAACTTCGCTGTTCTCAAGAGATCTGTATCTGTATACTGATATTTAAAGTCAGCATTGTCAGTCAAAAATCTTTAAAAGCTGACCTGTGTCACATTGGTTCCTAGACAAAGTGTGCAATACAGCATCATGAAAGACGTTTGCATATTTAATTTACATGCGTAAACATGTAATTTGTATGTGTAAATTACGCATGTAGTGATGTACGTACCTTATCTGAAGCCCTGACAGTTTGAATAAGGTTATTATAAGGTATTAATCCTGTGCACTTATTCATCCAACATCCCTTGGCATTTCCGAAATTGTTTTCTTCATTTTTTTTAACAGAACGCTAAATGTATCAGAATGGCAACAGTTTGGATCCTGCTCAGCATTGAAATATTGTATTTTACGGACTAGACAAGCTAAGCTTCTTGTAAAACTTGTCAATGTGTAATCTGTTTTTCAGGGGAAGTGAATTTCGAACAGCATTCCGATAATTAGGTGAACTTCCGGTGATATTTCCTAATGCTTGCTACTTGTCATTGACAGCCACATGTACCGAACAAAGAAAGAATGAATTGACAGACACTTTGCAATATAGAAAATACACCTGTGTGTCTATTAATCCGGAAAGACCCAATATTTATATAAGTAAAATGTCAAGATTACCAAATATAAAAAAATGATAAGTTGGACTCATTGATTGAGCCAGTGGCAGTGGAGCTAACTGATAAATTGAGTGACGTCCCAGTAACTATCATGTATGTTGAAACATTTGGAGGCTTTGGGTTATTTTTACCAGTACCTTAATTCTTATTTAGGTAAAAGACAATATACTGGTGAGGAAATTCCGGAGAATAGAATATTTGCTCAGTATCATAAGGATTATACAAAAGCAATGAAATCCTTTATTGTGAGTGACTTGTGCAAGAAGAAACCAACAATTCGCCTTGTTCTTGCGACAGTTGCTTTAGGAATTGGACAAGATGCCCCAAGTATATCAAGGGTAATTCACTGTAGACCACCGACCAGTTTGGAGGCCTACATGCAGGAAATAGGTCGAGCCAGAAGAAAAGGTCAATCTTCTTAAGCTATCTTTTATTACAATTTTAATGACATATCAAAGGCTAGGAAGGGTATATCAGATTCAATAATACAGTACTGCCAAGATGACGTTAATTGTCTAAGATTGCTGCTGGTCAAACACTTCGGTTTCAGTGAAACACAATACTCAGGAAACCCAAATGGATGTTGCTCAAATTGTAAAAATGTACACTTGAACAAGTGAGATAATAGTCTAGGACTCATTTGAGTGAAGTGTGAAGAGTGAAAGAAACATCTGATAAAGACAAAACAAGTCTTAAAAATGTGTGTTCATTTACATCTAATAAAGACAAAACAAGTCTTTAAAATGTGTGTTCATTTACATCTGATAAAGACAAAACAAGTCTTAAAAATGTGTGTTCATTTACATCTAATAAAGACAAAACAAGTCTTAAAAATGTGTGTTCATTTACATCTGATAAAGACAAAACAAGTCTTAAAAATGTGTGTTATTTTACATCTGATAAAAGACAAAACAAGTCTATAAAATGTATTTACATTTACATCTGATAAAGACAAAACAAGTCTTAAAAATGTGTGTTCATTTACACCTGATAAAGACAAAACAAGTCTTAAAAATGTGTGTTCATTTAAAGTGCTGTGCCTCCGAACACAAGTGACACTAAGATTTTTAAACTTTAAATGGGAGAAGCCGATATAAGCCGATATAAGCCGAACCTAGCTACAATGAGTCGGGTGGCGCCCGATGATACCCCTGCCACAGAGCAGCTAATATGAGTTCATAACTCGGGGGACTAGGTGCCTGAGCTACTATCAGCGATACAGGGATATTGAAGCATAATTCCCTATATGCCAAAACAATGTTAGTAATTTAAATAATGATGCCAGTATAATTTTCACGAGAACATCTCAGGAACAATCTGAAGATCAGTGTTGGAACAAGAAACAAGAAAACTGTAAAATTAAATTTTGTATGTAAATAATTGCTGTTACTTTGTTGCTAATGTCATTTTATTCTAATGTTTATGAACACTGCCTGTTTGTTTATATTGACCTTTTTATTATTCATGATCACAATGTTGTGTTCAAACTGGTTGTGTACTAGTAAAAATAAAATAAAAATTTGTTGTTTATAGAAGTAAATGGAAAATGTAAAAATATCACAAGACAACTCTATTTTAACTATATCTTTAGTTCTTTCCATATATAAATGTAACATGAAGCTAGATATGCATTCATCTTGTTTTGTAATTCAAATAGAAAAGTGACTTTACAATTTTGCTTACTTATTTCTTGACTTTATTTCAAAATAAGCACTAGTTAAGATGTTTTTACCATTAATAAAAAGGAGAAATTGTGAAAAATCAGATAAGGGATTATGCACATTAAATAATTATAATTAAGTTAGTTTCAACATGTTTTATTAAGGGAGGTAAATATGGTGAACTTCTATGTTTGTATAGTTGAGTTATCTTTCTTGAATAATTACTTGTTAAGTAAGTGATATGCGTTTTTCAGATGTCAGTTGTCTGTGTTGTCAAACAATATTCAATATTGTTTTATAAGGTTGAAAGATTAATAGACAAGGCAGTCTGCAATTCAAGTAAATTGATATCTTTGCAATTCATGTGAATTGATATTTGTCCTTGTTATTAATATTATACATCATTGATTATAAAATGGATTTGTATTCAGTTGTCAAGGTACTTAATTGTCATATACATGTACAATTATAGTTGAAATTAGATACTTGATTTCACAAAACAGTCAAGTACTTATAGGGATGTAAAGTTCAAATGTGTATATGTATGGATTCAAGGAATCGAGTACTCTTAACAAGAAAAGTAGGGAAGATATGTATAGAACCAGGTATATGTATGCATGTCATAAGTTATGATAAGTATGACTATCAGTTTCATGATAAAAAACATAGATGAGACGAGTTATGAAAAGAATTGCAATTATGCATCCATTTATAATTCCATTGTTACTGGAATTAAAGTATAAATTTGTTGAATTGTTGTTGGTAATAATTATGCATGTATCGCAAATTCGGTAACACTTGGCATTGTTATTGACATATTTTAGGCTAAATGGTATTGAGAATTCAAAATGTAATAGTCTTAAATATGTAAGTCTAGCTCTCGAAGTATACGTTATTAATTAATACTATTTAGAACTGTCTATTTAGTCAGTTGATGGAAATAGGCTATATCCATCAACGGTGGGGAGAATGTTCGAAGACCTTAACACTCAACTTAATTGATAAATACAATGTATACAGGTTAAGAGCAGCGTTATGTGTGTTGTTTGTTATAGTAAATAGAAAAACAATATTCCATTTCCCCTGGACAGCTGATAATAAAAACCTACCTCCTCAAAACTTAATGGACCAAGTATTGTTGACAGGAAGCCGTCCATAAGTTCATCATAAACTGCTCTACGCCTTGGAATATGACTGATTCATAATGTTTTCTGGAGGTTCCATGCTTAGTTGGTGAACTATTTGGGTCCTGTATGCCGAAGTATTCCATAGCAGCTTCGGCTATATATGCCCTTCCAACTAGCAAAACAAATTCTTCGTGGGCTTTGAATCTACACATCACATTTCCATTTACACTTGATCGTTTGATACGGATTTGCAAGTTTTGTAGTGTTCCAACATCTCGGCCCGTTGAGTCATTTCATGAATTTTTTAACCACTTTCTGAAAATACCGGATAAGTATTACATAACAGTGTTTATACAGTAAGCATCTTGGATAAAAAAAATCAACAGATCCAGTTTGGTATTTATAAGCAAGCAAGTCATTTTAACTAGTCACTTAACAATAACATAATTTCTCACTTTATATCATTTGTATAATTTCACCACCTTCTCCGGAGCTTTAATCTGTGAATCTCTTAAAAACGCATTTTTTTCATTGACAAAAAAATAAATATAAGATTTGCAAACAGTTTCGATCTTAATTACACACAATGTTATCTGGATCAAATCTGGCATAATCAAAACTGTTTGCAAAGGCCCTTAAAATTCTGTTCCAGTTCTGAAAGGGTTAACCAATGAATATTGTACCTCTAAGAAATCCATTTGCATATGGAACATTTCAACAACAACTGGAAACAGGTTGTCGAATCGTTCTGTACGTGTGTGTGCTTCCCATCCGCAGAGTTTTAGCGCCATCGAGTCTAACCCGTGTTAATTGGTCCCCTCCTACAGGTATCTGGAGCTGATTAAAGTCATCACCTATCAAATAGTATTTCACAAGTTAAAAATCAAGTGGAGAACAAGTTCATGTAAAGTATCAACAAAAATCTTCAAATAGTTTCAACCTAATAATTAAAAAAAGATACAATGTGCAAGGAAACTGTCATTGTAGTAATACACATAAACATACTCATAAGTGGAACTGAATAACTTATATGATATACACCATAACACAGAAGCTAAAAAATTACCATATATGTAATAGGACCCAATGTTACATAAACTTACTTTATGAGATGTTAAACACTTACTTCTTCCTGCTTTCCTGTACCAGTCAGACATCTGTTGGTTGTAGGAGTCCATTATACTTACACAATCTTCATACTTCGCCTCATTCTTCAGGAGGATAGGTAGCGTGAAGGATTTTGTTTGGCGAGACATTATTTTCTCCAAATGATGTGGAATATGGTCTAAAACTACTAATTTCATCCACTAAATTCTGGAAAGATTTTCAAGAGTTCTCTAGACACTAGTGTTTTTACGCTAGATTGGAATGTTATCAAGTCTGGGTTGAACATCTCAGGTTTTATGGCTTTCTCTTCGCACCTTTGTGATTCAACATATGTCTTGAGCCATTCGTTCGTAACAAAGTCCTCATCAGTGATTCTGTATGGCGTCCAGTCAGAAGCAAAAAAAATGATAGTCTCTATTCTTATTTTTCATCCTTATGTCATTTGTTTTGTCGTAGATGTCCAAGTTATCTCCATTCAACTTGCCATCAACCCCTGTTCTTACTTCACTTACTATTCCCGTTTTTACACTGTTCACTGAACTGATCCAACATGTTAGTCTTTGTTTTGATGACATTCTGATATGTATGCGGTTCAACCTGCTAAGAAGCTGTAAATATAAGACAAGCTTTAATTAGAAAATTAGAAACTGAAATACTAAATAAACATAATATCAATAGGACTGAACAGTGCTGAAAGTGTTGCCTACTGTAAAGCAAATAAATTTTAATATTCAAACAAAGTTCATTTATTTTGTTGGCTTTTACGGCAAACTGATCAATATTTAAGATCATGCAGCACTGAACAGGAAATATGACTAACCTCAGGTGTTACACAATTAAAACCAACACCCGAGGTCAAATCCACCCCACCTGTTAAAGCTAAGAGATACATAGACTCCAATCCTTTAAACCCATTTAGTCACCTTCTATAATGACAAAGTGTTAAATTATGGTCGCAAAGCCAGTATTTTTAACAAACAGATGGACAAATAGATGGATGTCCTAACAGACAGACAGACAACAGAGAGGTCAGGCAGATGTGTTACAAGTACTCCATAATCTGTAGTCAATATCTGCTGACTTTATTTTTCCACAAGGTCACGAGACATTTTTTTAAAGTTTTCATCTCAGAATTAAAACTTTTTTTTTAATTTTATAAATTAATATAATAATTTTCTAAGTCAATTTCTTACTGATCAAAGTATTAACACAGAAATACATCAAACCTTATTATCTGCATGATATTTTACAGCAAGTACAGTCATACACTTTTGTAAGGCAGATACTCGTCTGTTTCTGCTATTCAATATCATGGCGTAGATCATCGCTATAGTTGCCCTCTTGCATCCTGTGTCACCCACCAGCTTGTTCAGTAGTTCGTAAAGGAATGGAATATTCATCGACATTTCATCTAGTGCAGCGGTGAATAAATCCTCCTCAAACAGTGCTTCTAGCCAGCTGGGTGGACAGGACACTGGTTTTCGAGGAGGACAACATGGACACTAATTGTGTTGTGTCGTCTATGAGTTGTTTCTCTACTATTTTACTCCGATTGTTTACTAAGTAGTCAGTCTGATTGGCTCAGTCCTCTGTGTGGCTAGAAAGGTATAAGAAATATTAATACTTACTTTCCCTCAACTTAAAACTTCTGTTATTGAAACACAAAACTTAACCAAATTTTCAATTTTCTAAGTATAAAAAGGGCACATAATTCTGCCAAATTGCCAGCCAGAGTTATCTAACTTTGCCTGCCCAGTCCCCTCATGTTAGTAAGTAAGTGTACCAAGTTTGAATGCTCATGTGATGACAATAGCTCATATTTTTATTTATTTTTGAATAGATGAGGTAATTAAAACAGGAAAAAAATACCAGCATTATCTTACAATAAATAACATTACAAAATGCATTCCTCTAGAATGAAAAATTGATAAATATTTATTATTAAATCTATTTTTTCCTAAGTCAGTATTTAAAAGATTTCAAGAATATATTATAAAAGTTTTCAAGATAAAACTACATGTAAGTTAAACTTTGATAAACATGTGGATCCAAAATAACTAACAACTAGTAAAACTACTTGGAAGAGGAAAATCAACAAATATATTTAAACGGAACATGAAATACAAACTGTTGAAAACAGATCAGATGTTTGATCCTCATATTAACATACACAGTTTATTGTGCAGTTTAATTCATTTTCAGTTTATTATTTACTATAAAACAACTTTACTTGATGAATTGTCAAATATCAAGAGTAGAACCAATCAGTGTAGTAAATGAATCCATGGTAAAGCACTCATTATGTAGTCCAATAACCGTACAAGTGAAACTAAAAAACGCCAATCCTAAAAAAAAATAAACAAAATTAAAGAATAGTTATTTATTGCATTTAAGAATGACTGCTTGTGTTCACTTTGTTTCCTAACACAACTGCAGTCATGACATCCCCAAGCATTTGCCAACTTTTCCCCATCAATTATTAGATAAAAGGAATAAAAATATTTTTGTGTCAATGTTGCACCTGTAAAAAATGTTGATGCACTAGGGGTAAAACATTGGGAATGTTAACAGTAAACAATGATTCAAGCCCTTCATAAGCAATGGTATCATGGCCATCAAATGCATGTATTTTTAACGATTATGGTAGTCTTTTTTCCCCAATGAAACTGTTTTTTCCAGCATTATTTAATTACTTCAATGGTAAAAAATACATTCTGTTATACTTACTGTTTTGTTGCAGGGGCCATAATAACAATTAATATTTTATTAAAAAGCCTGCATCTGTATATATGTGAGAGATGTACCAGCTACAGAACAGATAATCATTTTGCAGAGTTATTATAATCAAAATTAAATCATGTTGATTTTTTTCAAAATAAACTTGTACAGACAATGTGAATATCAAGTTTTTTTGCTGTTTAATACCCCATTCAGTTATCTAGCACTATCTACATCTATGACACTTGAACAAATTTGAAACACATTAACATAAGTGATTAATTAGTAAATGTTCTTACATAATAATTATGTTGTTTTTCATTTTATAGAATGTTTATCCATCTTACTATTCAAAATCATTTATTTGACTGATTTACATATGTACTTGGCATGTGATGTGTTCCAAACTTGTTCAGCTAATAAAAATTGAAATTTTCAACAAGAACGTCAACAACTTTTATTAACATTCAAACGGAATGTACATACTTGAATGTGAATATGCATGATCATGAAACAATTGCTTCCTAGGTTTAGCACCCGCAGTGTCATCACAGCTTCCTTGAGTTAAAACATCTATAATAGTTACTTACATTGATATTTTCATTTTAATTCATAAGCTTCAAGGATTATTATTCTAAAATAATTTTAATACATTATCATTTATGTTAATTTAAAGGTTCCACATGACAGTGATTTCCCCAAGAATTTGCCCAAGCACAATTATTTTCCACGCACATATCATTTTTCCAGGTCTACAAAATTATAGTTACAATTTAAGATATATATGTCAAATGAGAAGTATGATAAAATCTTCTTTAAATTAAGATTAAAAAATTAAGGCGAAATTGAAGATTTTAGAGATTTAATGAAAATTTGTTTGAAAATAAATTTTAGGTGAATAGCAAAATAAAACTAATGAAAGAATGGTGTCCTATTAATGAAAAAGTGCATCCTTTCATGGAAACATAGTGTTAATTGTAAGGACTTAAAGGAGGATGTCTATTATAAATATATTTCAATATACAAAATTAAATAAGTAAACCTGACAGTCGACATATACCCTACTTATTTGATATTGGCATGCTTCCTGAACCAAACCATTTTAAATAGCTGGTCTCAAAGGCTTAAGCTCAATCTAGCTTAATGCGGCTCATTATACCACAACAAATATTAATTAATGATTTCAAAGTACTTGATAAAAAAAAAATCCCAAAACATGCTCAGGGTTTCTAGTCCCCCTCCATGTTCTTTATTATTTTGGATAACAACATTATCATGGAGTATTATCTGCTCATAGGCAGGGGTATCATTGGATTCCATCCAAGTCATTGTGGCTAGATTTTGGACATACTCACAATTAATGAACATTATATCCAGGACAGATCCTGAGGGGACTGAAGTGGCATATGCCCCCATAATTCCTCGACAAACTATGTCGGATTAGTTAAACTAATATTTGAATATTTAATCGGGTACCAAAGAAGTGTTCAGGATTCCCATTGAAATAATCCTGGATCCGTCCCAGTAACTTCACTCATTTCATGTGCACAAACAATGCATTTGTTTTCTTATGCAAGTGACATTTTCTATCACTGCAATTTATCAGTACAACAACCTCCTAGAGAAAGCATCATAATTAAAGATTTATTTTGGATATAATGTTAATATCAATGGATAATTTTGCGATAAACATGATTAAAAATGGCAATATTAAAAAAAGAGAGAATAAAGCAGCACAAGTAATTAACCAGTATCCAGTGTGTGACATTAAACAAACACAAGTCAGCATTTAGAAAATATCCGAAATCACAACGTAAGCGTGAACATCCGAATTTATGGTTATTACACAAATCGTGATTTCTCTATCAAATTTGATGAAACATTCAAAATAAATACAGATAACATATATATTGGTGTATTCTTGATTTATTTAAACCATTACCCGAACATAATCTTTTATTTTGTAAAATTTGCTCAAATTTGATAATCCACAGGCCGCCCCCATGTTTGAAGTTTACCTGACCTTCTTTTCCGCAGTAAAAGAGGCAGGGGACCAGATAAGATTCAGATAAGGCCCAAAATATGGCAAAATGTAGAATAAGAGTGATGGGTAAAAATTTTGCTTAAAAGGCCTGAGAAAATCCCTGACACCTAACATTATGATTATCAGTAAATTAAAGGTCCAAATTAAGACACTTAAATCGCTTAAACATACATACCTAATTTCAGCTTTTCTATACTGGACACCAATTTTTCAAAAGCCGGTACTCACTTTGGTGTCGTCCTCGTGGCAGACTTTAACTGTTCTGTGCTGCAGATAAGGTTTTCAGCTATTGACATCCGTCTACGTTTTTTGAGTTCCCTTAAGTGGAGTTACTGCTCTCGTTTTAACATTTTCCAGCTTTTCTTCCGCAGATCTGCATGGACAAGACAAAGAATCAAGTATATATGTTATACCAATGCTGTTGTATCATAATATTGGCCCACTAAAATCAATAAAACATGGGTATCATGTTAGTTTACAGCGTTCAATGAGCTCTTTGCATACAAGCCAAAGAAAACCACAATGTAATTGTTGGATTTCTGTTATTTGTAAACTGGATGATATTCGAATATAATAACCCAGGGGTTCATGACGTATATAATAACCAATGATCAGTTGACAAGGGTCAAATAAAGCGTACTAATATATGTAAAATCCAAAGAATACTCCTGTCAGAAATATACAAGCTATCAGTATTTAGTGCATCAACGTAGCATGTTCTCAAATGACACTCAAATGGCATGCCGAATTGTAAATGTAAACACAAATTGTTGTTCAACATCTAGCTGCAATAAAACATACAAGATCTATACATTTTAAAGTATTTAATCTAAAATCACTATATTGATGGTGGACCCCCCCCCCCCTGCATATTATCAACCGACTGGCGCCATATTAAAATTATATTCAATCAACTGTTATTGATTTATAGCAATGGTGCTTGGGGAGGTTGGGTGAGGGGAGGTAGTTAATATAAATTGCCGCCATAGAGTCTTTTGAAGATTTTTGCTTTGGCAGAATCTCGGCTTTATTCTGAACGTGAATTATTTCAGCTAGGGGGGGGGGGCACAGAAATTATAAAAGGAGCTGGCAAGACTGCTCGAATAGCCAGTCATTTCTGTTGCCGGTCAGCTTTCTACATCTTGACCTGGTACGTCAATGCAAATGACCTGGATAACTACATGATCAGCATAATATTATGTCTAAAGAGTGTACAAGTAATGGACAGTTTTTGTTTTTTTATCATGTTTTACCGTTTGAATGCACGACATTTTGATATTTTCGACCAGCAGTTGGCACATATACGCTGGATAACGCTGATATACAGTGGGAAGAATTCTAAGGCCGCCGCTTTCAAGTCCTCCCGCTTTCTTCCGTGACTTAAATAAACATCTCTGTGGCTATTTACACAAAGATCACATTCTGATCTGACGCCATCGTTGTTATTGTATTTGTTGTTGTAACATTCTTAGAATGGTATCACGTGGGCGGACTAATTTCAACTCGTATTTCTCCCGAGTCCGATTATGATAATCTGCGAGGGGTACCGAATGACGGTCTTCATCAGCGGCCATTTTTAATTTTCAGATGTTTATTATGAACGGAAATGACGTCGTGCATTTCCGGCGTCAACGTTGTTTACGCGCCCTTTTATTAACGTTAATTCTTGCACGTTGATGCCATATGGTCGGTATGTCCTTAGTTTTGACTTCCACAATTGCTCTATGGTTTTGCGGTACTCGTCCGACCCGTTGAGTTTTTCGAGTCCCATTATTTGGAAATCATCCATGGAATGTCCGTCTGTGTAGAAATGTTCAGCTACCGGGTCACGGTGTTGTGTGCGAATACGCGACAGATTCAATAGATGTCGCTGGTACAGAGTTCCCCCGGTCTCTCCCTACATACACGAACCTGCGACAATGACGACAGTTGACCGCGTACACAACATTAGATGATTTGCAATCATTAAGCTAGATTTTTGACGCTGTACTTCCTGCCGCTGGGATATGTGAAATATTCCGCCTTCATCATGTACGGGTAAATGGCGCATCTTTGCGCCCCACAGGGCCCGCTCATATTGGGCTATCGGAATAACATCCTATTGTGTTTTTTGTGCACTAGGATATCTTGCAGGTTGCAATCCCTTCTGAAGGCTACTAATTGGGGCTCAGAGAACACATCCTTTATTATATCAGACGTGTGCAGCGTGTGTAGGTGTCTACGGATGACACGGCCGATGTTGGGTAGTGCACGCGAATACGTTATCACGAGCGGAATCCTTGTATTACGCTCCGACTTTGTCTTTTTCGCGTAAAAGGTCTCTCTCTTTTTATTGTCGACCTTTATCAATTCGGTCTCCACAAACGCTCCGTCATATCCACGGTTCACGAAGCTGTGTTTTCACCGCCTGTCTGTGCTTCCGGTAGGCAATCTCCTCTGAACAGATTCTTTCCGCACGCACACCCAGACCATATGGTATTGCTTTTTTGTATACTCCGGGTGCGAAGAATCCCTGTGTAGGTACAGGTGTTTATCGGTAGGCTTAGTATATAGGTCGGTTTGAAGGCGCCCGTTCCGTATTGATGTCATCGTGTCCAGGAACTCTAGTTTTTCTGAAGAATAGCGGAGCTCGAGTTTAATGCGAGGGTTGAAGTGCCTCAATACCACGCGTCCATAAGCCCCACACATCATCCACAAACCGGAAGTATGCGAGTGGTTGCTTTTCTGATCGCCGGAGCAGTTCCTCTTCCCAAGCACCCATGTAGGTGATGCATTGTTCAGCCCGAGGCGTTAGCCAATTGCCGTCCCTTCAGTCTGTATAAAGTGTTCGTCGTTGAATGAGAAGGTGTTGTTCTCCAACACAGTGTCCATCATCACGATGACATCCTCTGTAGGAATTTCCGGGTCCGTTCGCCTGTTTAAAGCCTCTATAGCAGCAGCACGGGCCTCATCTCTCGGGACACTTGGATACAGGGCCTTCACATCTAAACAGAATATTAGCGTACCTTCTGGAAGAGGTTGTTTTAATTTTTGTATTTTGTTTAAGAAGTCCATAGTGTCTCTTACAAAAAAGTGACGTCACATAGCTTCGCAACTGGTCCTCAACAATTTCCGTCATTTTCTCTGTCAGGGTGGCTTCTACTTTCACAATGGTGCGTAACGGCATTCCTGGCTTATGTAACTTCGGGTTTCCTTGAAGCTTACCGGAAGTGCCATCGTTCCCTGTCATGTATTGTCGGAGATCACTGTCTATGGAACCTCTTTTGTACAGGTTGTCTACCACCTTATTTACCTAATTTACTATCGCAAATTTTACCTTTTATTTTTTTATGTAATCTGTGCTATCCATTACGACTATACCAGAACCTTTATCGTGGGTAAAGCATATATGTATATGTATACACGAGTGGCTCGACTCGTTATGACTTCTATGCCGCATTTGAGTAACAGTTCTGGCTCATCACACCCCAGCATTGTACATCCAGTTTCCTCTTTACATTTTTGCTGTCATTGATCCGTGCGAAGTGATCAGTGTCCCATCTTATGTTAGGACCAAGCGCATAGCGTGGTGGTTTTTGTTTCGGTACGCAAATCACCAATTTCTTGACTCATATAATTTTCGTCGCATTGGCCAACACCGCACAATATATGGGTTCTTCTCGTGCAACGAAAAGCAACACAGCAACATACTTTTAAACATAAATAATCAAAGTGGATTGGAACATTTCCACTTAACAATGACGGCAGTATATGTACATCCTACGTTCGTATGCATTTTGAGGTTCGTGTTGAATTTCATCAAACGGTAGGGCCATTATTATGTTTACCATTAAATTGTGTAATTTAAATGTTAATGAAATATACACTGTATTACATGTATGCACAAATTCAATGCGAAAACACTATTAACCTTTACTACAGACCAGAGTTTAAAAGGAAAATAATGGGAAATATAAAACTGAACAAATCAGTAATTTCATAATATATAACTTAAATTATCCTGAATAAACTCGAAATCTGATAAAAAAAAGTATGTACCACATATTTAGTGACTTTAAATAGAATGCAAATAATCCGATTGTACGTATCCTCTAATTCAAAACTAGTTATTACTAGTTACGCCATTGTTTTACCATGCGGTAAACAATTTCCGCGGGTTCCACAATCGGATTATTCGCAAACATGGCGTTTCATACCTATTTTATTTAATACAAATACAACTCTTTAACCTACTCCGAATCCGAAAAACATATTCGTTTCGCTGTAATATCGAGAGGAAGAGAGCACACATAGCATTTATTTTTTTACCTTAACATATAGGAAGTTTAGGTCAGTGTATATAATTGTGTTCGTGAGAAATGCAATTTATCGTGGAAATGTTCGACATCGCTCGATGACAATGTACTATTGGCATGAAAAAAACAACAACACATAGATATTTATACCAGTGATATCAACAGTTGTCGTCTATTCAGAAACTTAAAAATGAATACCAATTAGTGAGTTTAAGCCTTATTATGAGCCCTGTTATAACGCTCAACAATATTGAATCACTTCGCAAGTTTTCAACAATTTAATAAGTACGGCACGGGCCTACGATATTATATTTTATTAACTCCGCTATACCACCTATTCCCGTGTGATTTTAAATTAGAATAATATGATATTTATATCATTATAATTTAAACCCATGTGCTTATAACAAATGTGTTATCATTGGGTTGATAAGTCGGTACTCATATTCTTGTGATCATAATGATTGATCTATATTTTAATCTGTATCACGTGTATACAATGAAGTTGATCCTTTCATTTATGATTACGCATCATCGCGAGGGGTTCTGAACGTAGATTAATGTAATACTTATTTTATTCTATGAAAAACGAACTCTTACTTTAATAGATAAACTTTGGTTATGGTTATACTCCCTTCAATCGATTTTTAACCTACGTTGTCTTTCCTATTTGTAAAGAGCTTCTATTCCGATATATAAACCATCAAGGTATCGATTTTATGGCATTGGTGGTTAAATCCTGTATTATAAACCTGTAAACCTGTAATATGTTATTGCATGTTAACTGAGAAGATTAAGATACATGTTGTGGGGCGGTTATGAGGGTGCTGGGCTTAAAATAAGAGTTCAATGCATGGTCTCTGTTTTCTGAGGGTGTCCGAATTCAGAAAAAATGGAGACTCGTAGAAGTAATACGGCATTTTGTGTTATTGTTATTTTCGTAAGAGAATATTATTCATTTTGTAATTGACGCCAGGCTTGCAATATCGGAAATGAATTAATGGTGGGTATAATGTCTTGTTATCCGCCATCTTTTATGGCAAGACCATATGAAAGTTGGATATGAGTTACTTTGAAAGTTGGATTAATATTATAATTACCTTATCATCAACACAAAATCGGGTCAAACACGTTAAGCTTCGAGACTTTTGTTGTTATCAGCGTCAATCTGATGTGCTGTCAATAAAAAAACCACTGATAGTTTATGTGGGATTTTACTCATAAGAGCCGTAAACAATAGTTATACTATGATCTTGCCTGTTTAACAGTCATGCCATTGTGTACGACCCATTAACATCTCGAATTTCCGTTCATTGAATAAGCCTTTTTAGTTCTTTGATTTTGAACAAAGCAATCACTTGCTTGTGTGACATATTGTCTAAGTATGTTTATTTACACCACTGAATTCTGCCAGGGTCCGGTTTAATGAGAGCGACCATGGTCGGGCGACTATGGTTGTACCAGCGAATAATCGTCGTGCGACGATAATCGGATTTTATGAAGAGCGACGGTCCTCAAGCGACCGCGCGTTGTTCGACATACGGTCGAGCGACCGCAGTCCACCCCTCACACCACGACTGCTCGTCGCTTGACGCTTTGTCAGCACCCAAAACCCGACACTACCAGACAATCTGCGACGTTACCTAGATTGTCTGGGTACCTGTAGGACAATCCCAGACAGTCTGCGACGGTTTCAGAAGGTCTCCCAGACCAGCTGGGCACCTGCAGGAGACTCCTAGACAGTCTGCGACGGTGCCAAAATCATCTGGGCACCTGCAGAAGACATCCAGACAGTCTGCGACGGTGCCAGAGAGTCTTAAGGACAGGCGAGGAACTAACATGAGACTCCCAGACAGTGTGCGACGTTGCCAGTCTCCAAGACCGGCGGCGCACCTGCAGGACACTCCCAGACAGTCTACGATGGTGCCACGACCGTCTGGGCACCTGCGGGAGAATCCCAGACTGTGCCAGACAGTCTCCCAGACCTCCGGAGCACCTGCAAGAGAGTATCAGACAGTCTGCGACGGTGCCAATACCGTCTTGGTACCTGCAGGAGACAGGAGACTCCCAGACGGTTCCAGAGTGTCTCCAAGGCCGGCAGGGCACCTCACATAAATTCCTTTAAGCAAACAGCGCAGACCCTGATGAGACGCCGCATTATGCGGCGTCTCATCTGGGTCTACGCTGTTTGCCAAGGCCTTTTTTCTAGACGCTAAGCATTAATGGGTTAATTTGGACTGAAAATCAAAGCGTTGACTGACGCGCGAAATGTTGATAATATACAAGTCGCGTTCTGAGAAAACCGGGCATATCGCATGTGCGTAAAGTGTCGTCCCAGATTAGCCTGTGCAGTCCGCAGTTCTTCAGGGACGACACTTTCCGCTTTTATGATTTATTTTCGTTTAAATGTTGTCTCTTCTTAGCAAAAATTCAATTTAGGCGAAAAGTGTCGTCTCTTATTAGCCTGTGCGGACTTCACAGGCTAATCTGGGACGACACTTTACACACATGCATTACCGGTATGCCCAGTTTTCTCAGAACACGACGCATATATTGAATTATGCGAACTTCAATCCAGCAATATTGTCATTTGTTCGAACAAACCCCGCCCCGTTAGTTTAAAATTGATTTAAATGTATCTTAATTATCTGGAATGAGGTACTTTAGTAATAGTTAAGACCAATCTTATTCTAAAACAAATGCTGTCGCGTAACGTGTGAAATGTAAACGAATAGTTGGAAAAAACAGAGCAGGGTTAGTTAGGTATTGACACAAAGAAACAGATGGAAAATTGGTAGCAACTACGATCAACGTTTACTAAAAGTAAACAAAACGCATAACTCCTTTATAATCAGGCAATTTAAATGAGGTATTGCTCATGTATTCTTGTACTTCCTCTCACAGACTTGTATTATTTATGTAGATTTATTCAATAACTTTACTGCGTAATGAGCTAATGTCTGTATTATACAATTCAACTTAATCTTCACAAGAATTATACAGAGAGCAATTAAGTGGACAAAAGCAGTTTTCATCACAGGTACCGGTGTTGCTGTTTTGTCCGCCATTGTAAGAATAAGGTTGGGCTTCTTTGAATTGGGAAAAAAACCCGTGTCGTTTTGAATAAAAGTGGGGACAATTAGTGAAAGTTTTTGCTCACAAATGCTTTCAAATTTATGATAATTTAATATGTAACTTTAATATGTGATATGAATAATGTTGGGTACGAAAAAACTTGGGGGAAGGGGGGTACGGGGAAGTAGTACCCGTGGACCTCTCGATAAATTTGAAAGAGTACGGATATAAAGCTGCATTTACCGTTATCAATTGCCCTAGGGTGGTAATGTGGACATGGATGGTCGAGATAGACCGTGTTGTCATAAGAGATGTTCAGTATTAGTTTGAAATCAATTGGTCAATAAATGAAGAAGTTATGTTAAAACAAAATTTTGGGTGGGCGTGTTCGGGCACTATCCGATCCTACACTATTAGAACTAGAACCATGAAAACTTACATACATGGTAGCTTTTAGCATATGTGCGACGGTGCACTATTTGTAATTTGTATATGAACCCTGGGTTAAAAGTTATTATCATGTGAGTTGCATATTAGAATTAAAATGAGTTTTTACCCATTTTACCCATTTATTTACCCTTAAATTTTGACACAGGGGTCAGATAAAAATTCCGTCTTCGTCACCGTCGCACATATGCTCATAGTTACCATGTGTGTAAGTTTCAATGTTCTAGTGCTAATAGTGTAGGAGGAGATAGTGGCCAGGACGGACGGACAGAGAGCGGAGATTAATACAATATCCCCGCGCTTTTAAACGCGTGGGGATACTTATTGTTATCGATCAATTTAAATGTGTAAGGGTTTTCATACAAATTAACCGTTTGAATGAGAACTGCAACTATTATTGATCTCTTTTTCGAGGACTTGTAACCTTTTTGTCTATTTTATATTGATTTCTCTAAGCTAAGAAAATATTTGGTATTGCGTTTACCTTGTGATAAACTTTGAACGCGTGATCTTATGTCATAATTTTGAGATTAACGCTTTATCATGTGCGGTGTATAACTGTATAACTAACACATGTATATGTTCTTCTAGCTATTGTATGTGTGCATCCGATTTTGTCGCAGATTAACTTGACCCTTGAAGTAAAAGAGAGCCACCTTAACAACTCGGCCATCCGTGCTTTTCAGTGAGTGTTGCGTTTTTTACTTGATATAAATAAGCCTCGCATTGTCACAAAATATAATGATAATAACTGAATTTTCCAAATTATTTAATCTTTTCGCGTTTGTAACGCTTTGTAATTTTCCGGTTTTTGAATCTTCAAAAAAATGAATATAATTTTAGAGCATGATTTATGGTCATAATTACTGTTTCCTATAAAACATCATAACATTTTTTGTCAATTTACCAAAACGTGATAATTTCCCTTCAGGGGTGCCTAATTCAAACATTGACACATGAAACGATAGATTTGCGAAGCATATATTATTGATAATATATTTCTTTATTTATTGTTTGCACGTGTATGTGTCCTATAAGTTAAACTGATTACAATGGGTATTTAAAGCAACAGGCATCAACATCATACTACGGTATCTTTAATTTAAGCTTTACCGTGTGATATTATATCTTATTAGTGACACATTAATTACAGCAGAATTTTCAAAATGGCAGACAAACTAGTCATTTATACAGAGCATGCTAGTGAATAATTGCAACAATCATACAAGACACTTAACAACAGCAGACTTTACAAAAAACGATTCAACAACAGTGAACTTGCTTTACTTGATATAAATAAGCCTCGCTTTAACTAAATCTATCAACAACTTTATTTTCGTTAAATGTCACGGTATTTTAAATGAAATCAAATCAATCTTAAGAAGGCCAAACCTGCTACTAAATAAGTCTATTTTACGTATAATAGTTTTTGTTTCTTATTTGTGCACCAATCACTGTCGTATCACGCAACATCAACAATTTACACGGTGCTGAAAACCTTATTTTCTTTCGTTTCTATGGAAAGTTTACCGTTAAAAAATTTGGAAACAAACCAAAAATGTTTGCCCACATAAACATTGATTATGTGTCTCAATCAAGTTTCTTGTATCAAATATTAAATTTCGCAAGATTTTCTAAATCAACTGAATGTTAACATTAACAATAATAAATGTTACATGAAAAATTGAAATATGACAAAATATGGCACACATGTGAAAATAGGTCGATTTTCTCCCCGGTTACGGTTTCTAGATTTTCACTATTTCGTACCGAGGCTAAATAAAATAATATTTTCTTACTCTTATGTTCGGTGGCATTTAGGAGCCATAGTAATTTGTTTTCGCGCCATAGCTATTCCATACGTACGCTATAAATGCTATAACCTTCGCACCCTTTTGCTATATCGTGCGAACGTGATATCTATTAATTGCTCACGCGATAGCTATTAATTAGCAATAGTTATAAATTCAGCCATTATGGCAAATACTGAACAATTGTTCTCAGTGCAGTAGTAAAACAATATTTTACATTTCGATTCATTTTATTTGTCCAATAACTGCGCGAAGACGTAACGCTTTATTTTTTTTTCGATTTCCATCGATGATTACTCATCAGTTAAAATATATTTTCAGTATCAGTGTACGTCTAAAGTGTTCGTGCCCCCTTATGAACAGTAATTTTGTTAAATTTTTAAATGTGTGGCAAACAGGTTCCACAATTTTATTTTTGACACTTTCTTAACACGTACCTTTAAAGAAAGGGTGTAGCCAAAGAAAAATACAAAACTGCTCTTTTGGACAATTTAGAGATGTTTGCTGGGCGATTAAGCATGTAATTCTGAAAAATTGTAATTATGGACTTAATTTTGCAAGTTATAGGAGTTACTTCTAAAATAGATGTATAAATGGTTTTTACATGCAATTGTTTTCTTTTACATTTAGCGATTGCTTTTTAACACCAATCATCCTTAAACGAGTTTTTTTTCAAAATGTTAAAGATAGTTGAAAACAAAATTTTAAAAATGTAAGACTATGATATACTTTATTTCAAATTTAAACATTTGCACCGTAAAATAGTTGACAGAAAGGTTTATCTACAAATCTTTCTAAATGATCATATACGAAGATAACCAAATCAATCAATCCTGTTACGCAGGTATGAATAACTACTATGTTTTACTGCCATATCTTTATAGAATGTCAATATTTGTATTTGACACGCTTTGGATATCACATTGAGATTTAAATCGCTGCTTTGGTTGGAAACCAGATTATTCATTGTGTGATTGTTTGTTTCCAATCTTCTTATATTAAGTTGCAGTTTTGCCTCTGAAAGTAAGAGTTCTTTTTAAATAGTTGTGTTGTTTATTAATGAAAAAGGATACTGCAAACCGTATTGAGAACGCTTGCACAGGGCTCAACATATACCTCAAAACCAACTTGCCCTGTCGGGCAAGTACTTAGAAAATCTACTTGAACATAGAGCCACTTGCTCAAAAATGAAATATCACATTAACTGTAAACCTCATATGTTTTAATAAAGATCAAAATGATACACCGCAAAACTTTATTATTTTTTTCACATTTAACAAAATGATTACAGCAATTTAAGTCTAATTAAAGTCTAAATTTAATGCTCTTCGTTCTTTTTTGCACTTGCCTGGGCGGACAACTAGATTATACAATAACTTGCCCGGACCCAACTTTTACTTGTCAGGCGCAATAGGACAACTGTTAATGTTGATCCCTGTTGCATTTATCATATAACTCGCTCGCATTTATTATATAACTCACTCGTGAAAATTTTGTTTTCTGTCCGATCACTCGTGTATTAAAATCGATGATCTGCCGAAACCGACACCTCGGATATGATAGGGCACTAATATGTGCATTACACAGTGTGTCGCCACCCTGTAGCGGTCATTAAAAGAAGTTTATTTCATGGGCGCCTAAGCTCTCATTTAGCCATGAATAATTGAAAGACTTACGTCTGTAATTAACAACAATAATTAAAGAAAACAACATAAATATATCGAAACAAATCACATAAGAGGTCGGCGCTTGAAACGGCCTCATAAAAAACTTTCCTTAGAGCTGAACAATAGTTTGCACGACTACTTCTTCTTAGTTTAAGTGTTTATTAAAATGTATTTATTCACACAAACGCAAACCAAAATCTATTATGGCATGTATTCTGTTGTTTTGTTTTTTATTAGAAATATATAAAGCAGAGCACGAAAAATAGAGGATGCATTATGTATACAATTGATTTTAAAAACAACAACAATCGCTAGCATGATACAATAGGTTAAGCCGCAATAGCGGACTCATAATCATATCAGTTTGTATAAGCATATATTTCCGGAAGTATCCACAAAACTTTCATATACATGATATTAACTGGTAACGGAGTGTTGAGTAAATATTAAAATCAGTATCAATTATGTACCCTTTTTAACTGTTTAACTTGTCATTATAAGGATAAGGCTCAGGAATACGAACATGTGAAAACCAACCCTTTCATACAATGATAACACTTTACTTAAGAAGAAAGTCGCCCACATACACGCGAAGAAGCTTAATCTTGATACGATATCTGTCTTCGTCTAACTTCTAGATAATCACGTATTGCACACTCATATAGGTTCAATCTATATCGTACCACTTTTATCAAGCTTTCAAAAAGTACTTCATCTCACGGTTTTAGACAACGTTTAATGTCGACCTACGTGGGAATTACTCAAATTTTGTATCGTTAACCAATCGATCAGACGATTAAACTTAAAATCTTTGATCCCAAAGATATTACTTGCTTTTGAAATCACTGTTCACATGAATTCAATATAAAACACGATCAATTCAAACAGCGTTAATAACTGTGAATTAAAAACGTTTGTTAGTCTGTTATTTATATAAAAAAATATACTGTTTCAGTATAGAAAAAATGTGTTATTATAAATCATAGTTATTTTTCAAAAACTTTTGAACACTTCATTGCCCATTGCATTGATAAAAAGAATTGATTATATTCCTCATTTTCTTTGCACAAGCTGTTGTTGCGTATATAATATTGTGTAAAGCTAGCGATCAAGAGGTATTGTGTTCGATATGGGAGGTTTCGTAAGATGTTGTTTTTTTTTCAAACCAAAACAAAGTTCTAGTTCTTGTGACAGGAATTTACAAGATTGAAACAAAGACATACCCGTCGCACGCATATGCATGTGACATAAACTCGAATACATTTCATTTGTTTGCCTTTTTTTAATTACTGTAATCTGGGTTGATAAATCGTCTCTTATCAGATTTACAATTTTTGTTTGAGGCAATTTTTCTTTTGGATTTCTATGATAAAACAATACGCCTATATTTCTTTGATAACGTTGTTATATTTAAATGATGCAATTAAAGTTATTCCGACGGTTGTAAGTACACGGGTCACGGATCAAATGGTATAAGATTCTGATAATTGGTAGGGGGCTTATATTCACGTTTGTTGAACTATAAACTCATTCCATTTTGCTAATGTGAATCACTCTATTGTTAACTGTTTGCTGATAAATTTGAGAACCGGTCCGTCGAACAGATTCATAAAAAAGTAGCATACCGATTTAATTTATCTAACATTAGAACATCTTATTTTATTGATTTCATTTTAAAAACAAGGAATACCTGATTCAAACTATTAATCTGTAAATAGCTTCCAATTCCAATATCCTCATAGATAACAAACTCAATACATCGAGTTGGTTATGCATAGATAACGTTTCTATTTTACTTGACAGATAAGTAGGAATTTCAAGTGTTTTATTTGACACTCTTCATAGATAGACCGGATTATTAACAGTTCAAGCTGGAATTCTTATAATAAATTGGGTGATTATTTGCTTTCATTTGTCGTATATATAATTAGTTTAACTGTTTTAGTAACTGTAAAGGAATTAAAACGTAAAGGCACATAACAATAAACAGAAAACATTATTGCATATTTTACTTTTTACATCAATACTGCAGTCAGCAAAATGGAAGATATTGCAGCTCTTCGTGAATTGGGGCGAGCAATAGAAACGTTGAGGGATCTACCGTCACCACCAAAGGAACTGAAAGTAGTTGAAGCTTTTCGAAACCAACAACGACAGGCAAGTTAACGTCTAACAATCAAACATTCCAGGGGTTTTAACATATTATACAGTTTGCATTGCCATTGTATATTCAGCAATCAGAATTCTTAGTTGAATTCACAATTTCAATACACTTATAATGTGTTTCCGTTTCTAAAGAACTTGTTTATATTTTTAAGAGCTGATTAAATGTATTTAAAGTCCAAATTACTCGATGTTCCAAATAGTAAATTTGGCAACAGGCCTATTCTAAGTGTATTTATGGTGTCAATAAGGGATAACGCATTATGCAATGCAATCTTTAGGTCTTTAATGACGCAGCAAAAGTCCTAGAAAACGTCGGAAAATATGCAGAATCGATCTTGCTAAAGATAGATGAGCTGAAGAAAACGATTTCCCACCAGATTAAAGTCCTTCAACAAGCCATCGAAGACGTAATTAAGTCAATTAAAGGTAATAGCACAATTAAAAAAGAACACTACACGACATATTCTAATTTTTATATCAGCAACAAGCATATTCTTTAATCAAATTTAAATATATACTTCAGTACATTCAACATGGTTGACCACCGATCGTGTAGGTGAGTCATGTACAATAACTAGTTTCTTTAGGAGTAAAATGACAAGTAAAATCTTTAGAAAATGCCTTTTTTTCATTACAAGTAAAATGTGTAGATATTGACTAAACCATAACTAAAGTACAAATCATTCATTCAAATGAAATACTCAGAAACACATCATATTTAAAGATGTTGTTAATGAGTTCAGACTGTTTCGGAAGTACATTTCAGTCGTATGCTGTTTTAATTTAAAAAGCAAAACATTTAATCATTAAGCCTTTGTACTGTTTATGTTAACATAATGTTAAGGCCACTCTTGATTTAACTCTTTATAAATAATAAAAATACTTTTTTCTCAAAATACAATGTTATATTTAAACAAAAAAGCTCTAATCCACCCATCGGGATATTTTGTTACTGAAGTGTGATCTTTTTAATATTGTGTTGTAAGCGTTAAATACACTATTAAACTCATAAAGGACATATATTACACGCACGTAATATTCTTTCTTCATCAATATAGGAAATTCAAATATTTGCAGATCAATATCCCTCATTTCCAATCCGTGATGATCCGAGAATGTTGGTAGAGTATGCACTTGATAAGAAAACAATTGATCAAATGAAAACACTGCGGGCTTTGGAAGAAGCGGCTAAAGACATTTTGCTTGATCGTCTCAACGAATTGATACAGAACACCGAAGATAAGATAAACAAATTAAACAAAAGCATAATCCTAACACAAAATGACTTTGATGATTTAAAAGGTTTGCACTATATACGATTTTAATAATTAACAAAAAATGAGTCTAAATAAAACGAATTTAAAATGTTATTTTATTTTAATTTCGATGCGATTGAATGTTTACAAGTTTGTTGAATGGAAAGTATCTTTCTCGATTTCAGGGTGCCTTGACAGTTGGAAAAATGCAAAGAAAATGAGTCACGCGGCAGAACTAGAACAAAAGCGAATTGACGATGAAAATAGGAAAAAGGTAAGCTTATTTTGATAAATGTAACTCCATCTTTTAGAAAACACATTTACCTTACTTAATAAAAATGTTAGTTGTGTAATTATGATAAGTAATCAATGACGAAGATATGATATTAAATTAAGTTTAAATACTTTATTATCTAATCAGGCGGCAGAAGAGAAAAGAAAGCAATTAGAAGCAGACAGGCAAAAGAGAGAGGAAGAACGAAAACAACGCGAAGAAGAGATTAAAAAGCAACATGAAGAAGAAGAACGAAAAGCAACAGCAGAAAGAGAAAGAATACAATTTGAAAAGGAGTCACAAAGGAAACGAGTAAGCTTGAACTGAAATGTCTAACGTATATCCTATTACTGACGACATCAGAACATACATGTCTTAGCACAAAATACCTTATACAGAACATGCCACAATAATTTATCATCATTATGCGTCATACATTTTTTAAGCAACGATAGAATTAACATGGAAATACCGTGCAAGAAGTTATTGTACCATTCTGTCATTTCAAACGCAATAAAGTATCACCACTGTGTTTATAGCATTGTCTCTAATTACATTTTGCTCTCATTTAACATATATTTGCCAACAAACAGCAACTATCACAAATGTTTTAAGAACATATCGCGTAAGTTTGACGTACCAATAACATAAATTCTGGTTGCAGCTTGAAGAGGAAAAGCGTAAAGCAGAAGAAGAACGTTTGCGTAGGGAAGAAGAGCAAAAACGCGCTGAGGAAGAGCGAAAAGCATTAGAACAAAAGCAACGTATTGAAGAAGAAATAAGACAGCGAGCGGAAGAAGCGCGATTGCGACAAGAAGAATTACATAGACAAAGGGAAGAGGAAGAAGACAGGAAAAAGGTATTATCATATAAAATTTAAGTAAATGCAAAAATATTAAACATAACACTTCCGTTAAAATAAACGATGCTATGTATTTGGCTTGAAACGTGTGTTTCAACATGAAGACAATATTTGTAACAAAATATTATGTAAAAGTGATGTCTTTTTTTACATAAAAAGAAAGCTGAAGAGGAAAGGATTCGCATCAAGAAAGAAAGAGAGATGAAAAGAGAAGAGGCGAGGCAACTTAGACTGAAAGAAGAGGCGGAACGGGAAAAGAAACGAAAGGAAGAGGAAGAGAGAGCACAGCGGTTGAATCCGAACAACTGGAAACCAATAATGTATGTTGTATTTTTTTATTAAGTGAACTTAAAAAAAACGATACTGATCTCAACCCTGTAGCACTAAATGATATCATTATTTTGATAAACTAGATTTGAGCGACCGTGTGATGAAGTCGATGGGAGACGACCGTATCACGAGGGCCTATGCTGTATGGTTGCGTCTCCCTCGGATGAAATACAACAAGACAGTGTACAGTGTACAGCGTCTGACGAGATTGATGACATCATAGAAACTTTAGACGAAGACGAGAGGCCTGCAAGTTCACTTATTAAAGTTCAAACAACATCACATTCGGTTTCAACCGAGGTGATGCAATATGTATATTTTATTATTTCAGTTGTTTATTAAATATATAATACATATAAAACAATATTTCCACACAAACAAGAACGCGTTTCTATTAAAATCAATTGAACTTGTCTTTATGTATTACGTCTGGAAATTTTCTTGAACTAAACATATTAAAACCAGAAAAACACTATAAGCCTATTAGGATTCGTATTAAAAAGCAATAATGTCTATTGTTAACATATGCATCATGTCAAACATGTTTTGAAATTGATCACTGTGTTAGTGTGTTACAATAATTATATACACGTATGCCGATATATGTACCAACAAAATTATACCGTATTGTTTTAAATAAATCCCATTTTTGAACGTGAAGCTTTTTATCTAGAACTCTTACATAATTAATGCAAAATGTTGATAGTCGCTTGTATAAAACATAACTTATCGTACATGAGTATATGTTATAAATGTCCAATTAAAAAAATCACATAAAACTCTTACAGTGTCCATCACGGATATATTTACCGCACAATCCCGTTTCGAGTGCATCTGAAGAACTCGTAATCAAATACTCCATCAACGGCAGTGACTGGCTAACATCTGAAGTTATTAGACCAACACAATTAATTGAAGATAACGAGGTACATATGTAACACATTTCTTAAGTTGCTATAAGATTAAGATTCACTTGAACACTTGTTACAAAAAGATACATATTAGGTGTAATTTCTTCTTGATTAGTACCATCAAGATTTCAACATGGCTTGTGAAACGAATGTTATAATTAGGTTTAAAATGTTAAATACGTGCTACGTGCATCAATTAGTTCACTGTGTTCAAGGAGTTCTCTACATCAAACCTTATTGGGGTTGAAGCAAACGATTTCGACATGCTGAAGATCCTAGTTGTATCGAGACCAAAAAGTCAGAATGTGATAATAGATAAAGCTGGCCTTACCGTTACTTCGACTACTGACAAAAATGTGAAACTCTTTACTCCAAGAGATGCATTTTCTACAAGAACGAACGTCCGACTATCTGTAAGAAATCAATTTGAAACAAGCTTAAACAGAAATATTTATTTACGACAACATGAATGCAATACATTGTTGTTGAACTGAATACTGATGCTCAGATATAATATATTTATATAACGTTTTTATTGTTCAGGTAATAAATAAAACACTAGATGCGGACGTAAGTACAGTAGATTCTGATCTTATTTCTCAAGTCATTTCTCTGGGACCAATGATAACTATTGTATGTGACAAAGCCCCGACAAAAGACCTTGAAGTCGATATTGCCAGGCCAGCATCTGAGCCTGGTAAGTATACGTTTTCAATGACATATGTTAATATTTTGTTAAAAAACCTATATTCATAAAAGTGGTGTACGTTGTTTATCTTACAACCGTATTTATAATGTTACGTTAATAAATTGGTAACACTTGAGGTATTGTATTAGAATATAAAAACATGCCAACTTTTAAAGGTTTTATTGTATGATGATAGGGTTCCGTCAGCGAGGCACACGTCATCATCTTATAATGTCCCGAGGTAAAGTGTGGTCTTTTGCCGAACGAGAATACAAAGACACCAGCAATATTGTCATTTCAGTGAAACTTCCAGCAAACAGAGAAAGATATACGTACGTATGTGCATAAGCTCGTATTAATAATTCAAGTAATAATCGCCTAATCCGTTCAAGGCAAATACAAAAAGTCATTCCGATCTACATTTCATACTATTTTGACAGATAAAAAAAAATAAACCGTAGCTGTCTAGGTCCTAAAGTAATATAATAAAAAGGGCTTTAAAAAGACGTATTTTATTTTCACAGATTTTTCATAGTATGACTTCTTATTGTAACATTGAATTTAAAGAAGATACATGTATATTTAGTTTGGCATGAAAATGACCGTCTGATATAGGGTAACTTTTATGCTAAGTTTTATTGAGTTCCTTCAATTAATTGACAATAAGAGCTTTAGAACGAATTATTATTTTATTAAATGCGTTGGTTTTTAAATTGACCTTTAAGTATGAATATGATTTTTTACGTAGGTCTCTTTGTTTAACACCCACTAGAAACAAAGGTCCCGAAAACGAAATGTAAAAAGCCACCTGTTAATGAAGAGGTTGGGACAGCAGTGTTAATTATCAGCTCAAGATTTAATGTCGAATTCCCTTTACAATTTTTCCCGACCAAATTGGACTCTTTTATATAAGTATTTAGTGTTCATTTATATGTTAAAATATAGGCTCTGCTTCAGTGAAATCATTATCTATATGTTTAGTAAAATATATACGGTAATACATCAATATGTTGAAAGATCATTGAGCATAAATTGAAGACCGTCTTGAAAATGATAATATTATGATACTATATAACAAGAGCTGTGCTTGTGAAACACAATGCACCCTACTGCGCCTTGAAGCGATATATTTAACCTTTGTCATTGAAGGATGACCTTGACCTTTCACCATTCAAAATGTGCAGCTCCATGAGATACACATGCATGCCAAATATGACGTTGCTTTCATCAATATTGCAAAAGTTATGACCAAGGTTTTGTGGCAGAAACACACATACAATGACAAACAGACAGACAGACCAAAACACAATACCCCTGATCGTTCGATCCGGGGGCATAATAACACCTTTCATTGTATGATCTTTTGAGTTTTTCTTCCGATTAGATTTGTCTACACTTTTACAAAGTTTGTAGATTTTAACATAACATTAATTTATTTTGCAATTATTTTGAGTGTTTTGTTATTTTGAGCGTAGGTTTATTGGAAAAGAATGAACGTCATCTCTAAACTTACAACATAATAACATATTTTTAAATCTCATCGTAAGAAAACATGTTTATTTTTATAACGATTAAACATGGCGATATGATATTTATCAAGTCACACATTCTTATGTGGCTAATGTGCCTTTTAATATTTGGCGCTCAAGAGCAATTTCAATTTCAATATCATATGCTTGAATAGTGTAAGAATTCGTTTGAGAATGTAAAATATTTTAACGGTACACGTTTAAATAAGCATTGGCATATTTATTATGGTATACCCTGTTCATTTCAAATTTAATATTTTGAAGGATTGTGGAGGTAGAGCTCCCTTCTACGTCCCCGAAGGAAAACGCACTGAAGTTAGCCCAATCCTATCATACCCAAAGTCTCAAAACACGTGTACACGTTGTATTGAGACAACACGCAAAGAATCCTCAGAATGCCAAGATTGTAGTCGTGCAACCAAATGCCTTGAATGCGCAACTTCAACGACTAAGCGATGATGGTTTTACACTTGGTAAGTGTTTCAAATGACAGCTTCAATAACATTCATTCAATTAAGATCGTGAGTGTTCAATCTGTTTATGTAAACATTATACACGACTAACGACAAAATCAAACCATTCACGTGTGTAGAAACTGGTTACTTAGTTTTGAACTTAACACGGAAACAAGATTATCTTATAAATAGGTATATTCGAAAATGAATAGAAAGTTGAACCCAACTTAAGGTTCGGAAAATGCCATATGGTCACACATATGTATAATACTTATCAAATTATATTTTGACACTTTTTCTATAAACAACGCATTTTGTTATTGAAATCTGGTTCCTAGGAACCGCTTTTAAAACATTTAATGTTACTTAAAACCTTTGCTTGAAGACATTGTGAGTTTTATATAAAACCAAATTTAATAACTAAGTATATGATGTACACGAATTTTAATGAACCGTGTGTATTATGGGTATACGTTTGTATTATCATAGTTTGCACACGTTTCATACAATAAAAGTGTTCCAAAAACATAATGCTATTTAAGTGGTTATTGCTGAATAAACACTTTTCCGAAAGATCAGTTAAATATTGTTAAGAACGATTTTACTACATATTCAATTGCATATCATTGCTGTCATTGGTTTCTTGTTTTGAATAAACGATTGAAATATGTTTCTTTATCCCTGGATTTAATATTTCGTATGCGAGCATTTCAATGCATGTATGCTTATAAATAGACTCAATATTACAAACTAAAGAAATAAAGTAACACAGGGCGTTTTGGTCCATAAAAGTATTTTTCTGCGGTCAGACATAAACGAAGTATTGAATTGGATATTATACTTTGCTTTAATCATCAACATTGTAGGACAAGATGACTATAGTATTCTTAGTTTGAGAGAAGGACAGCGTCTGTATTTGTCAAGTCGGGGAAATGTAAAAATTTCAGATGTCGACAATGGGACAGTAAGTTGAGTTTTTTTATAATCAAATTTATAACTTTTCATTACGATTATCCACTTTAACGTGGACATATTTGTTTATGAGCTTAGTATCTATACACGTCGTATAAAAAAATCACGTGCAGAAGTGTGCAATACATTTTCTTATTCGAACGTGTATTGTGTGTCTAGTATGTGCCTAGTATTGCCATTATGTTGTTTTGAAGTTGATCATATTCCAATAACAGTGACATCGGTTTGACTGACCAGGACTTTCAACGTGTGAATATAGTAAACACTGCACGTGCATTGTATACCATTCAATCTTGTAGGTATCGTTTACGTTCTATAAGTACATGAACGAAATAAATAAAAACGTGAAGCTTCAAGCAAAAGATATCTACCTGCAAAGGGATCTTCAAGAGTACAACGGACTCCTTCAGTTTACTGTTGACAACGGCACTGAACATCCTGAGGAAAAAATTGAGTTTACAGTCCATCTACCAAAGGTTCTGAGAATTATATGATCGAAATTGATTTACTCATGATACTTATTTATTTAAACCAACTATATTTAGACTTTATGTAAGTACCTTCAAGCCCTAGTTTTTTTAACGTAATCCTCAACAATTAGAAAGTCCAATCCATCTACATATCTTATATAAACGATACGATGTAAACACGTTGTAAAACAAACATGTTTCATTACAATTGCATTGCACAAATCATGAATAGGGATTTATTGTGTGAACGAAGCGAACTAAGTCTTTTATTAAGCATGTCTGACCATGAAGTGAATGAAGTGTTTGTGTGTGTTTCTGTATGTTGTACCCCATTTGTCTACTCTCGAACAGGTTGATGCTCCTAGAGGTCAAAGAGAAGTGCATAGAATTCGATTCCCATATTATTGTAAGACAAGCTTAACTTAGTTTCGCATTATGTATTATTTGTTCTCGTACTGAACTTCTAGCTAGAATATACGTCATATTGACTCTTGCCATATTACACAACTAAGTTTTAAAGGTTACTAAGTTAATTGATATAAACATAATTATTGTAAGACCGTTTTTCAAAGTTAATGTCTACCCAGGGTGAACTGTAATGACCTTTATCAAAAGCTTATAAAATATTGGAGAAATATTTTACGAGTTTACCCGAACGTTTAAGTCCTGACACTTCATTGGCTGATTTGAAAGAAATCCCCCAAAATAGCGGCTAACTCCTTGCGTCAATTTCTAGATGAATCAGTACTGTGCATTTTTCAGTATAAGGCAACCCAGTGTATTCTGTGAAAATGAATAAACGACACATAGACACATAAATGTAGTTTGGAAAATTATATTATACGTATTTAATTCCATATCACAGAATGTACTTGTCAGAATCTCAGAATTTGCTGACACTACATAATATAAGGATCAGTAAATCGCCAATTGAAACCAATTTTGGGCTATCGATAAAAGACTTTATGCTTATATCAGAGCTATGCTTTAAAGATATAAAATATCATGAACACTTATCGATGTTGAAATACGGTTTATAAATGATATGTGTATCAATGACTTGTGATTTTATCAGTTCTAAGGAAATAAATGGATGAATTACATATCGGTGAATGCCATATATTTGCAGTGTGAAAACAAAACTACCGAACCAGTGTCCTGAAAGAGAATAGATACGAGAAAAATCGTTATATTATTTAAGTACACACATGCAACGTTTCTATACAAATGCACGAGTATTTGACACATGTTTTTATTTACTTTATAGACACAGGGATGTTATACACAAATCAAATAAATATTGATTAGTGTACTTACATGAGATATACCATTATACATCCGTGTATGCAATACACTTACAAGTTATATAAGTAATTGCTAAACGGTTGATTAAAGAAAAACAATTGGTGCAATTTAAAAATACTAAGCTTTTCATTAAACTTCATGTTATTATAAAGTATTTAATTGATTAATCTCTTATTTTTACAACTAATGCCTTTCTATGTTACAAGATATGTCTTGTTAAATAATTATTGGCATTTTTATGGTATACGTATCTGCCGTAATTTCCCTCAGCTGATTAAGCAATCGTTAGGTAGATTAATGCAAAATGTCACTGTTTGAATCTTATCGACTTCAATATTGCTTTTCTATTCTAGTGACAAGCCTTGCTGGATATTTGTCGAAATGCATCTGCGACAAACAAACCGAAATTTGGCGGGACATTGTTGGTTGTTTTATCGATAAAACTCAGCTCCAGTCCTTGGTCCGCGTTGCTAAAGGAAGGGTACTGGAAGTCGATCAGCGTACGTTGTGTAGAAATGTTCTCCATGACTGGATGAAACAGACCTCGAAACAAGATGACAAGGTATCGTATAAATTAAAGATAATATAAAGTCAAAACATTGCAGGTGTATATGAATCAATTACTGAACATAAAATTACATTTACATTTATGTAAATATATTTTTGACGTATACATTAAAGATAATATGAATTCACAACATTACAGGTGTATATAAATCAATTACTGAACATAAAATGACGTTGACATGACTGTAAAGATAATTTTTGACGATCGTAATTTACTCAACGATGGCACTTCTTTACATATTTGAATGCTGTTTTGAATAACGTACGCATTAACAACGTTTTTAACGAATTATCTTTGTAAACAGGTTCAGATTATTCTTGAGAGTCTGTACTCCCATCATCATACTGACATTTATGAGAATTGTAAACAGTTCGTTCGGTACCAAAAAGGTAATAACCAATTATAATTTCATTAATCGCTTAAATTCACTTTTCAACACAACATTAGTGTAAGTGTTCTTACCCGATGTGGTTTATGGATCTGTAACTTAAAAGAAATTCAGTGATTTAAAATAGCAAATGTATCTTAAATTTTACTCCACGTACTTATGGATGAAACAGAGTTTATTAAAGCTGGACATCGTACACGCATTCTGATGTAAAGTTCAAAACTTTATAATTCATGATCCTTTGCGCTTCGCCCGTTTACAATTTTGACGTTGGAATTAAGGAAGTAGTTTATAATCAAACCATTTGTACCAAGATTGGTTACAGCGCTGACTTGTTGTTATTTTGTATTTGCATCATTAACCGATACACAAAGTTTGTTACGGGTTGGAGTTTGTATATTTGGAACTAGCGCATCACACATGTGTTTTATAATTTTCTTTTTACATGAAAACTTCGTATTATAGGGTGTTTAGGTCGTGAATTTGGATTTGAGGAAGCAATGATACTTTTTACTGTAAACAATGCAGTTTAATATTTCATTTAAAAGTATCTTTGATATAGGACCCATAAAGTATTTCTTGACAAGTATGAGTATATTTAATGTACATAAAAGTATTGTGCAATGTACCATTTATTTTAATGGTAATAAATAATTTTCCTCCTTCTCAAGGGACAATGACGGACAAAGCACTTGCAGCCATTGCACCGTCTGTTACAATGTCACCCGACGAATTGGCGTCTGTTCTTAGCATTCAACCGGAGATGTTGCAGGCCATTAAAGCAGACTACACGGGAGTTGAACTGATTGTGCAACTATTGACAGAATGGAGAGAATCGGACGATGCCATTAATCTTGGTGAAGATGCTTTAGAAGAGCTCCAAAAGCTTATTTTAAAGTAAACACAATTGCATTGCGTCTAGTAAAGCACGCAATATAATGCTTGAGAATGTAAACTTAGAAGACTGGTGTGTGTTTGTAGCATTATGTATATGACATTTTGTGGGTTTCGTCTTGATTTAACAGTTTTCTTAACTTATTTAGTCTGTTGTTATATTCATTATTAACAAATAAATCTAACAATTTACAAACGGTTTTTATTGCGTTAAATTATAGATAATAGTTTCGAAATTGTAGAATATATTAATAAAATATTTATCAATATATTTCGAATTAACCCATTTATGCCTAGCGTCTAGAAAAAAAGGCCTTGGCAAACAGCGTAGACCTAGATGAGACGCCGCATAATGCGGCGCCTCATCAGGGTCTGCGCTGTTTGCTTAAAGGAATTTCTGTAAGAAATAATCTACATTTAGAAAAAAATATATAGACATCCCTAATTTTGTAAATAAATTGAACCAATTGAGAAAGATGGGAGAGTCCACTGGGCATAAATGCGTTAATTTATTGTGTTATTGTGCACATTTTACTAAATGTGTATGGTACATTGTTATTAACTTTTATGAACATAATAGCTGAAATAAAAAGTTATTTAATTTAAATATCTCCTTGCTGCAAATGCCTGCTTAAACCCAATGTTTATGTCTCAAGATATGTAATAAGTCAGTGCATTACTCTGTAATTTTGTTTTTCATTATAATATTTCTTTAATGATGCTTTACAGTATGAAACACAAATTTTGTATATGTGACTTTTTCCCATTTGAAATCAAATTATGCTGATAAGTATTGTAGTATTGTGTATATTGTAGTTGTTTTAATATACTTAAAGGTGAAATACTTGATGTGTTTTGTGTAATTGTACGAAATGATTAATTAATGAATCTGTAATTTAGATTCATTTGAAAACGACACAGGTACATAACGCATGCACAATGTACAACATTATACACAATGGTAATTAATGATAATTAATATAAATTCTGATCTTAGAATGTTGGTCACAATCAAGGTAATTGAGAAAGTTACGTTATTTACATTTTCAGAAGTCTCTCTATCGAAAATATAAGAACTTTTTTTTCATTATGTTTCTATTTAAGATGAAAGCGGCGAATTAAAGATAACCCATTTAAATATTAAAGGCATCTCATTATAAATGATATTGTAAATAACTTAATAAAACTATATTGAAATCAACTTTCAATTGTCCAATACATGAA